>NC_090989.1:35155530-35458560 GCF_041146395.1 Eulemur rufifrons
TATATCAATACATATGTATGAAATATTACTTGTCCTCCCTATAGCAGGCATGTAGCAGGTTTGAGAATTCAATAATGAATAAAATAAACAATTTCCTTGTGATCATTTCACTTATATTTTACATAATTTTGATTCTAAAGGCAATATTATTTCAGTAATAAATTTTCTCTTTTTTTAAATTATTAACTTCTTATAGAGTAAATGGGTAATAAGCTGAACTTTGAAGTAGGGATACCATTTGAATATTTCCAAGAATTTTAAAACATCCTGGCCACAAGCAAAGTTATAGAAAGACGAAGAAAGCCATGGTACTACTGAGAGAGAACTGGTTAAAAAGACCTCAATTTATTTTCTAATACATAAATCATGATTCTTCAACTTACTTCACTGTTGCACTGAGAATATTAAGTTAATTTAAAAAATAAGATTCATAAGACAGTAATTTGAAATGGTAGGTATCAAATAGAAACTGGTCTTCTTTTTCCCATTGAATTACATATTGTAAAGAGCACTGTAATAATATAGGATAAGAATGTTAAGGGCATTCAAAGACTGGCTAAGCACTTTATATTTTTTCCAAAGACAATCTTGATATTGTGTATGTTCTTGAGTTGTAATAATTGACAGTTAGGCTGACAGTAGCATACCAGATGTGTTGAAGCAAAAAGCTAGGTTTTCTGATTATAGATTTTAGGACAATGGTAAAATATACAGGGAGAGAACTCTAGTATAACTCATAAAAATGGAATTACAAAGCAATTCAGACAGCAATAGTTAGCAATGTAAAAATATTTGTTATATATTTAAATCAGTTTTAGTTATGGATTTATATTGATTACAATATATTTGTTTTGAAGATGTTGCAAAGATTTCCAATCATTTATTTTTTATTTCAAAATATTAAGGGGGCATACATGGTTTTGAAACACGGCTTGAGTCAGGACTGTAAATGTGGCCATCACTCAAATAGTGTTCATTGTACCAGTTAGGTGGGATTTTGTCCTTCCCCTCCTCCCTTCTCCCTCCTGCTTGATTTCCAATGACTTTGACTTCCTTCTGTACACTCACTTCTGTGCCTATCAGTTAGTTACAATTTAGTAGAAAGTATGTGTGGTGTTTGTTTTGCCATTCTTGAAATACTTTACTTAGGGTCATGGTCTCCAGTTCCTTCCAAATTGCTGCAAAAGGCATTAGTTCATCTTTTTTATGGCTGAGTAGTATTCCATGGAATACATACACCACATTTTGTCAATCAACTCATAAATTGATGGGCTCTTGGATTGATTCCACATCTTTGCAGTTGTGAATTTTGCTGCAATAAACATTTGAGTGCAGGTGTCTTTTTGATAAAATGACTTCTTTCCCTTTGGTTAGATACCTATCAGTAGGATGGCTGGATCGAATGGTAGGTCTACTTTTATTTATTTGAGAAATGTCCATACTGTTTTCCATAGGGATTATACTAATTGCAGCCCCAGCCACAGTGTATAAGCATTCCTTTCTCTCTGCATCCATGCCAGTATCTATTGTTTTTGGACTTTTTAATAAAAGCCTTTCTAATAGAAGTAAGGTAATATTTCACTGTGATCTTACTTGGCATTGCCCTGATGATTAGTGATGTTGAACATTTTTTCATATATTTCTTGGCCATTTGTCTACCTTCTTTTGAAAAAGTTCTGTTCATGTCTTTTGCTCACTTTTTAATGAGCTTATTTGGGTTTTCTTTCCTTGCTGATTTGTTTGAGTTCTTTGCAGATTCTAGATATTAACCCTTTATTAGATGTGTATATTGTGAGTATTTTCTCCCATTCTGTAGGTTGTCTGTTTGCTCTGTTGATTATTTCTTTAGCTTTGCAGAAGCTTTTTTAATTTAATCAAATCCCATTTATTTCTTTTTGTTGCTGCTCTAATTGCCATAGGGTCTTAGTCATAAGTTCTTTACCTAGACCTATGTCTAGAAGAGTTTTTCTCACATTTTCTTCTAGAATCTTTATGGTTTCATGCCTACAGCTTAAGTCTTTTATCTCTCTTGAATTAATTTTTTTGGGTGGTGAAAGATAGCGGTATATAAGAAATATATGTCAAAATTATAAAAGCCATATATGACAAACCGACGGCCAACATCATACCGAATGGGGAAAAGTTGAAAGCATTCCCACTAGGAACTGTAACAAGACAAGGTGTCCACTGTCACTACTTCTATTCAACATAATGCTAGAAGTCCTAACCAGAGAAATCAGCCAAGAAAAAGAAATAAAGAGTATCCAAATTGGGAAAGAGGAGGTCAAACTATTGCTTTTCACTGATGATATGATCTTGTATGTAGAAAATCCAAAAAATGCCAACCAGAGACTCCTGGAATTGATAAATAAGTATCAAATTTTAATTAAATATTTAAGATTATTTTCATATTTTATGTGATAATTATATTAGAACCTCAGATTAGGAGGATGCAGTACATTCATGGTAAACCAAATCTGACAATTTTTTTTTTCCATGAAGGTCAAGGCAATCTATTCAAGGAAGGCTTCCCAACCACACAATGTAAAAAAAAAAAGGAATGAAAAAAATAAACTGGTGAAGAAAATGCACTAAGAGTTGGAACCCATTCTATTAAGTGAAGTATCCCAAGAATGGAAAAATAAGCACCACATGTACTCACCAGCAAATTGGTTTCCCGGATCATCACCTAAGTGCACATTTGGGAATAACACCAATTGGGTATCGGACAGAAGTGGGGGCTGGGTGGAAGGGATGGGTATATACCTACTTGATGAGTGGGGAATGGACACGCTCGAAGTTCAGACTGGGGGGGATGGGGGTGGGGGGAGGGGATGGGTGCATACTTACATGATGAGTGCGATGTGCACTGTCTAGGGAATGGACATGCTTGAAGCTCAGACTTGGGGGGATGGGGGGGAATGGGCAATATATATAACCTGAACTTTTGTACCCCCATAATGAGCTGAAATAAAAAAAAAAAGAAAAAGAAAAAAAATAACAAAAAAAAGAAATAGAATCAAACTGGCCAAAAATACAGCAGTGATCATTGTTATTAGCCATGACTACTGCCTTACTTTGATAAGTAGTGGTGAACTGTGTTCATCCATAAAAATTCAATTGTCTAGTTCTCCTACATACTTGTTTGCAAGATTGTGCATAGATCTTAGGACTACAATCCACTGCAAAGATAAAAGCATAGACTTAGACATGAGGCTATAAGGAATACAATATTTGGAATCAAGAATACTACATTTTGTATTTATTATCTATGTGCATTTTAGGAAACAAATTCTTTCAAAATGATTTTCTAATTTTTAATTTGAATAGATACCTTATTGATATCAAATGAAGAATATAATGATTTAATGTCTATATGCTAAAACATTGTTCTACTATTATTTATATTTCAAGTTACTTTACTTAAAGAAAATTTATATCTTTAGAAATGAAATTACTGCTTAATATATGATGTTAAACCTCAACACTTAACTATGTACAGGTCAGGTATTGTGAGCATAGTCAATTTCTTGATTTTAAACATTTCAGAGTCCAAATTTATCTCTCCATAAATTCTAAGGACCTTGAGCATAAATGCCACATTTTATGCTGCTCTCAAAATTCTGGCAATACTGTACACCTTATGTTAAATAAACAGAGAAAAAATAAATATATACCTAAAAATTTTTCTTCAAAACACCATTGCAAATACCTAAACAGCAAATTTGTATTAAAATTACATTATAAAGTGTATGTAGATGTCTATAAGATTTTAATCAATATTCATAAAATATACATAAAGTTAAAATAATCATCTATAGAAAAAGTTTTTTGTATATCATTTGTCTAATCATGGTTTAAATATTGTCTTAAACCAGCTTACTACAGGGGTGTTGATTCACTGTGACTTGGTTTAATAAGCTTATAGTGAGAACTACCTTATAAAAGTCACAGAATATTGTTAAATCTGTTTGTTAGGTTATTTCTAACAAAAACAACTCTCTGCAAACAGTAAACCTAATCAGAAAAGAAACTCTTTCTATGTCTCTATAAGCTATATTGGAACACTTTGGCTCATTGCTTGGCTATATAATCCTCTTTCACCTGCATATCAAGGATATATTCCTCACAGAAGTATGAGGATTAATAAAAAAAGTCATTAATAGTATCTCCTATATACTCCCTTGTTCCAAAAGAGTTCAATACGAGATACTATGTGCTATTATTTAGAACCTTTCTAAAAAGGCATATAGGTAGCAGCAATCTTAGAGATAAGAAAACTAATTCAAAGGGATTAAAACTTTACCAATATGGTGTCAAATATTTGCTTGAAAAATGAAAAGTCAAAATGCTCAATTGGTTGTTTTGTAGGGTCAGCAGTAACAGGTAGTGGACAAGTAAATCTTCAATACTGTTTGAGAAAAGAGCTTTTCTTGATTAGCTCTATTTTAAATCATTGCATCCTAAATAGACAACAGATCACAGAAGCATAAAACATTGGAAATGGCAGGACCCTCAGAGATCATCAGAAACTTAGGGGTTGGGGGGGAAATCCACCAAGGGAATGTAGTATCTACTTAGGATTTAATGGATTGTGATTTTATTATACTTGTGGAATTGACTAACATTGAAATACTCTAGTGAATGTTTTACTTAGGATGTATACTTTTAAACCTGTTAAAATTTTTTATTCAGTATGACAAAATTTTCTTATCACAAATTTTAATAGTTCATTTTTGATATTCTTAGACATAAGTTATTGTTTTATTGTAAAGCCATTTTATATCATCTTTCCCTAGGGTGTAACTCCTTTATTTATGATCCTGAGCTAAATCTCTCAAGTACCTCTGGTGTGCTTATCAGGTTACCACAGAATCATAGAATTTTAGAACTAGAAAGAAAAATACAGATTATTTTCACCCACCAACATTCTATCTTCTCTATTTAACTACAGATTGGTTTTCCAAACTACACTTGAATATCTCTTTGAGTAACAAATTCCCCATTTACACAATTGTATTAGAGATATATTTTTAGTGTTAAGTTGAAAATTGTTTCCATAGCTTTTATTTACTGTTTCTATTTTTCACCCTTGTTAAAAAAGGAAAACAAGTATAATCATTTTGTTTGATATATCTCCATGTTTGAATATCACCATAATGGCTTTCCTTCTTCAAATCTTATCTTTAGTCTAACTTTTTTTTAATAAGGTATAATTTTGAGTTGCACCACCACCCTTGTTATTGAATAAATGCAGCTGAATTTCTTACATTCTTTTTGAAGGTGATCTGCCAAAAACTTAACATAATTCTTCAAATAAGATTTAATGGCATGTTAAAAAGGCAGACCTATCATCCCCCTCACTCTGGGTATAACTGCCAATGTAGATAAAAATAGCTTATTTGGTGGTTATATTTCACATCACAGCATACAAAAATTATGATTAATTAAAAGTATTATGCACCTTTTCCATATAGCTGCTGTATATGTGCAACTAGCTTTCCTTTCTCCCCAAGTAGTGAAAATTGTATTTCTTTTTGTGAAATATGATCTTGTTATATTTGACCATTGTTTCTGATTAGTAATGATTAGTACTGATATCAGTGTATTTGCCCCCTTCTTGAGTAACATGATTAAAAAATTTATAATTGTGCTTTGTGTATTTTAATGGTAAAATATTGAGTATGGCAGTGTCAAGGGCACAGACATAAATTAAGTTATTAAAAATTTCTCTCCCAATGGAAAGGATTAAAACTATACACTACCATGTCTGTCTCACCCAGAAGGGTTGTGGCTAGAATCATTTTTCATTTTTCTTTGTAGTAAGTCCCTTGATTTTTTAATCCACGAGAATTTGGAGCTACCTCGTTATTATGTGTTTCATCCCAAGGAGGGTCTAGTCCTTGGGTATAATCATTGCTCCTTTCTCTCTCATACATATCTGATATCATCAATATGTGGTTTTGACTCCCTTCAGCTATATCACTACTGATTTAAAGCAGTTAAAAAATTGAAATATTGCCTCATGCTTACAGATATTGTATAGTTTCAATATTTCACATTCACTTTTTTCTCTTTCTGATCTGTTATTTATTTGAAATTTTTACACTTGTATATTTTATTAATATGGTATTATTCACGGTTACATTTCCAATTTGGTTTTTTTTCATTCTATTTTGCAACACCTTATACTCTCTGGTTAAAGACAGTTCAGAGGGATGTGTCTCAAACCTCCTTGCATTCTGTTTGAGCATAGAGAGCTTTGAATTATGTGAACCAACACTTCTTATTTCTGCTTTGAAGCCATGCATGTTCTAGTCCTAAACTGACCCACATACCTCTTAAGTAGAGTAGTAGGAAAATGAAATCACCAGATTACTTTTTGTACTTCTTTTAAGTACCTTGCTTCTGAAGATAATTTCTTTTAGACATTTTTATGAAAATGTTTACTACATTGACCGTGGACAAGGAAAAGAAAGGCATGTGGCATTTCCATAGTATATTTGAGTTTGGGATAACTACTATCAAATACACTCGGGAAATGCTGTTTTGTTTTTTGTGTGTTTTTTTTTGGTGGGGGGGGAAGCCAGGAAACAGGCTGATTCCTTCTATTCTAAAAATGACTGAGGTAGGACTCATTTCCAAAAGAAAGAAGAAAAAAAATCTGATTTTGAAAAGCAAAATGCATCCTAGATTTAAAAAAAGAAAAAGAAAAAGAAGTAAGAGTGAAAATTGAGGAGAGTGTCGCCACAATGGCCCAATTTTTGGATTGGACTCTGTGATTTAATGTTGCAGAACATGCTATGTCTGTACTCCCAGAGTGAAGACAACTGGCTCACCATAGAAATCATACATTATTGGAGAAAATGCCTGTGTAAAAATTAGGCAGAAGGAATGAGAGCACCTGTGATAAGCGAAAGCATAGATCTAAAATTTAAAGGAAAATTCACATACAAATCTTTGGTCCAGACAAATATCTCTTTCCCTTAATTTGGTCAAAGGTTATCTTGGTTTACTTTATAAAATTGATATATACTCACTGTATATTAGTAAAAAATAATATGATATAAGAGAGTGTCATTTTAAAAATTAATACTGTTAATAAATTATTCCCTTCATATCAAATATAACTTTCAAACTTCACAAAGTACTCACATAAAAACAACCCTAAAGATTTTAAATATCTTAAATTTTATATTTAATATTCTATTCATATACATGTAGTCCTTATTGAATGTGAATAATTTAACTGAATGTCATATTGTAACTTAATTAGAATTCTTCTTATTAGTGTAAATCACAGTCTAATTTTTCCTAGGAAAATATTTGTTAGAATTCACTGTCTGAAAAATCATGAATGTGTCACAAGGTAATTTATTTTTACTTGACGATGTTTTTGGTAAACAAAATAAGTGACTTTTTTCTGTAAATATTTAAATAACTAGTAAAAACTAAAAAGAAAAAGCAATATATAGTGACTCAAATATATACAATGTTCTAGCCAGCAGAACTACAAGGTACAAAATTGAAAAAAAAATTTGTAACTAAAATTTTCCATTATCTACAAAGGCATGCAGGATGTGTACAATTAACCATGAAGCCAAAATGTTGAAGAGTGGTAAGAAGAAAACTACATATATATATATATATTTTTTTTTTTTTTTCTTGTGTCTACCCTAATCCAGACTGAGCCTGCGTGCAAGACAAAAATAGAAATTCCATTCCAAATTGCCAAAGTAACTGTTTGGCAAATAGTTTCGATTAGTATAAAATGATCCAATTAATGCACCCCACATAGGACTAAGAACAAATACCAATTTCAAAAACGGCTGCAGAAAGAAATCTTTGAAGTGGCTGTTTTGAACAGGCTATTAACAACATGAAATTTAGCTGAAATGTAACTAACCAGATGCTGGTGCTTGAATACTGAGAATAAAAAAGATTGCTTTGCTATTAGAAAGGTAGCATAAATTTCTCCTCTATGTCACTTAGTGCTATCAAGAGACTCACAAAAGAAGATTCTGATTTTGTGTGGGTCTTTTCTAATAATTCTTATTTTCTGTGTTTTGTTTAATTTTAGTTGGTGGTATTTAGGGTGAATTCGAGAGATTAAACATTTCACATCTAAAGTCTATATAACCTATACCCTTGGATTTACTGGAAGGAAAAGAAATAATGAAATAACGAATGTTCAACGATAGAAATTCCTTCTGCAGGAGTAAGAATTAAAGATGTTTCTCTTCCATTGTTCAAATAATTTGTTTTGTATATCTGAGGCATCTCCAATAAAAACATCTGATTTGGAAGTGAATCCTTGAACACAGATGATTTTAGGGCAGTGAAACTATTGTGCATGATACTACAATGGTGGATACATGCTGTTATATATTTGTCAAAAACCCAGAGAATATGCAATGCAAAGAGTGAATTCTAAGTAATGTAAACTATGAACTGTAAGTAATAATAATGTATCAATACTGGCTCTTTGTAGCAAATGTAGCATACTAATAAAATATGTTGATAATAGGGGATACTGAGAGAGAGGTCAAGGAGGAATATGGGAACTCTGTACTTTCTGAAAATATAAAGCAGCTCCAAAAATAGCCTATTAATTAAAAAAATGAATACTTGCTAGATGATATACACCTTGATTTATACAATATAATAAGACTCAATATATATTCTGCATCATGTGGCTTTAGTGACTTTTGCACAGTGTAACAGTGGTCCCCAACCTTTTTGACACCAGGTACCGGTTTTGTGAAAGTTTCTTCACAGATGGGGGATGCGGGGCGTCGCCTGGGCTCCCTCTCAGAACATCAGGAGTTGGATTCTGCCCCGGAGCGCGTAACCTGGATCCTCCCATGTGCAGTTTGCAGTGGGGTTCGTGCTCCTATGAGGCCTGATGCCGCGGCTGATCTGACTTGGAGGCTCGGGCGGTGATTCAGGCAATGAGAGCAGCTGTGGGTACAGTTGGGGATTCCCTCGCTCACCCACCGCGTGCTTCCTGCTGCGCTGCGGGTTTCCGCCTGGAGGTGGACTGCTCCTGGTCTGTGGCCTGGGCGTTGGGGACCATAAGTTTAGAACTTCATGGAAGTGGATAATTCAAATAAAAAATGCTTGAGAATTTTTCTAAGAAATATTGTATTGTATTAGGTATTTCTGTATTTATTTTCTTTACATCAAATTTCAAACCATATTATTTCAGGACATTATAATTCATTTTTCATTTATTAGATATAAACATAACCCTTGCTATGTACTGAGTTGTGTTCCTCTGCAATTCATACATTGTAGCCTTAACCACATGTGATTGTATTTGGAAATAGGACCCTTGGGAAACAGGTTTAGATGACATCATGAGGGTTGGAGCCTTGTAATAAGATTAGTGATCTTATAAGAAGAGACACCAAGAGAGCTTGTTCACTCTCTTTACCATGGGAGAATACTGCAAGCAGGCAACTATCTGCAAGTCAGAAAGAAAGTCCTCACCAGGAAACTGACCACGCAGCCACCCTGATCTTGGACTTCTAGCTAGTAGAACTGCAGGGAAATAAATTTCTGTTGATGAAACCACCCAGTATATAGTATTGTGTTATAGCAACCCATCAACTAAGACTGTACTTCATTGAGTTTAGAATATTGTCAAGAGGAAGCAGTAGAAAGATCACTGAGCTAGGATTGAAAGTTTTCTTGGCACATAGACTATCCCTCAAAATAAACCAATGTGAAACATGACCATTTATTCTATCTCTTTAAATCTGGGTATTTCTCTGTTTAAAATGAGTTTAGTTTTTTTTTTTTTTCGTTCAATTTAGGGTTGCTGAATAAAACCTAAAACACAGAGTTAAATTTGAATTTCAGATAAATAACTAATGAACTTTATTATAAGTATGTCCCATGTAATATATGAGACATGCTTATATGAAAAATGTATTTGTTAGTGTTCTGAAATTCAAATTTAAGTGGTGCCTTGTGTTCTTCTTTTCATTTTGTTTTCTAGCAACCCTAACTCAAGTATAATAGTAGTAAATTGGTAGTTTCCCATATTTAGCATGTATTAAAATTACCTGAAGGGCTTGATAAAATGCAAATTGCTGGGCACCACCCCTAGATTTTCTGATTCATTTAGTCTGGGGAGAGGACCAAGAATTTGTATTTCTATAAAGTTTCCAAGCGATGCTGATGCTAAGTGAACCTGTATAAGATCAGGCTCATGAGCCTTAATATCGCTTCAAACTTTTAAGATTCTGCCATTCCAATAGTCTGTATTTTGCCTCATATGGATAATATTTTGTTTATTATAATCGATCACCATTTAAGAATATTTCTATTCTTTATATCTAAAATATGTTTTCTCAAAATATTTCATAGTAAAACAGAGTATTTTAGAATATATTTAAATTAATTACATGATTGTTGCTCTTAAAAAGTACAATTAATATTTTGTACATGCTCTGGCTAATATTTTCTCCAAGTTAGAACACATATAATACTAAATATGCTTTATAAATAAACTCTATTTGATCTGTAACCTTGACACAATACTGTTTTTCTCCTTTCCTTTAAGTCTAAATTCTTTAATGAACTTTGGAGTTATATATTTCCTGCAGTTCAAATAACTCCTGAAGAAACAAATAGCTTTAGTGATGAAATAGCCTTAAGCTATTTTGCCTTTTCAGTAGATTTGTATGTGAGAAATAGTATCTCTATTGAAAAGTTTTCATTTTCCTTCCTGTTTCTCATCACATGTATAATTCACTTATCCTAATGCTTTACTTAGCCTTATCTAGGATCTCCTGGTTGTCATGGACATGCTTGTGAGAAAAGTATCTTACGTGTTGTGGTTCCCTGTCGATTTCTAACCTGTGATCTTTTGTCCCTATAGAAACACGAGGCACATGAATCAGCTCTAACTTTCTTTATCCAAAGGGAGAACATACTAAAATGTGTCTTTTCTACCCACAATTAACTATCTTTGTATTCAGAATTCCCCCCAACCTGGCCCCCCGAGTTAGAATCATGGATATAGGACAAAAGCAAAGCACTTCAGTATTAGGACCTGTAGTCTCAAACTTAATTGTGGCAATTGTTTATAGACTTAAATTCTCACCATACAATTAAAGAGGAAAATAGGAAAACATAACAATAAATCAACAATTACAAAAATGTCAGAAATACAAAATAAAAACACCAAGTAAAAGGTCAAGGTATACAAAAGTTTACTTGGATAATATCTATAAAAATTGCTTAAATCTATTGAGTTATGAACATGCAGCAAAGTAATTTGTTCATAAACATTGTCTTTCTTAATCCTCAACAAAACCCTACAAGAAAGTACTAATGTGGGCCACATCTTATAGATTATAAAAGGATGCCTTAGAAAGGATAATTAAATTTTTCAAGGCCGTATGTTGCAAAAGAGGTACATGTCGTCTCAGAATTAGATCTTATTTCCTTAAATTCTAACTTATACAGCTTCTCTTAGTCAGGATTCTCCAGAGAAACAGAACAAATAGGAGATATAGATACATAGATAGAGAGAGAGCTGTATATATATATTATATATAACATATACTGTACTTAGTATATGTATATGTAGAGATTTATTTATATATGGAGAGATTTATTTATATATGAAGAGATTTATGAATGACTTTAGCATAATGGCAGAATAGGAGTCCCTAGGCTTCACTAGTACTCACAGAATGTTCAATAGCAACTATTCCCAGACAAAACATTTGTGAAAAGCCCAAAAGTTAAGAATAAGCCAGAGACATATTCATGAACCACAGAAATGAATAGAAACTACAACAGAGAGTAAGAGATATAGTTCTACTGACTATATTGTTCCTTCCCCTCCTGCAAGTTGGCACAATGCCACATAGTAAAAAATCCCCAGGGCTCACTGAGGGAACGAAGAACCAAAAGCAGACATCCATATTCCTCAGCTTTCTGTTAGTTCATTAAATATGAAATATCTGATTTTGAATCAAAAGTGTAGTTTATTATATTTCAAACAAGAAGTAGTACAATTAATCAAAGTATGTGTCTAAATTGTCTATATAGTTTTCCCATCTTAACACTAGCTTGCTTATGCCAGCAGTGAAGAAGATTGGAGAGCAAGTCGCAGTGAAATTGTGAATTGTCGCATTTTCGACAACTTCTTGAGAACTGAATATTTTTCCTTGCAAGAAGTGGTCCAAAGCCTAGAATAAGTAGTAGTCAGTTGGTACAAGGTATGGTGGATGACAGAGAGTTTCTAAGTCCAGCTTCTGTAGTTTGAGCAGTGCTGTTTATGTGACATGTGGTATTGTAAGAGGATTGGCCTGTCTCTATTGACCAATCTTGGCTGCTTAATTGTGAGCATCCTCATCATTTTGTCCAATTGGTTGCAGTAGACATCTTCTGTAATCGATTGACCAGGTTTCATGAAGCCATAGTGGATAATACCAGCACTGGACTACCAAACAAACATCATTAGCTTTTTTTTGATGAATATTCTGTTTTGGACTGGCATTTCATCTTTATCCAACCATTGTGCCAAACACTTGAAATTGTCAAAAAGAGTACGTTTTTTGACCACGTGGCACAATTCAGTGTAGAAATGGTTCGCCTTTATGTCATGACAGCAAAGAAAGGCAAGCTTTGAGATGATTTCTCTTCTGATGTTCATTTAATACATGTGAGATGCATATATCCAGCTTCTTCACCTTGCCAATTTGTTTCAAATGGTCCAATATTGTTGTAACAGTAATATCAAACCTTACGGCTAATTCATATGTGGGTTGATATGGATTTGCTTCCACTACAGCTTTCAGCTCATTATCCACCTTGGTCTCAGGTCACCCACATGGCTCATTTTCAGGATTAAAATCACCAGAATGGAACTTTTCAAACCATCCATGTACTTACTGTGCATTCATTAGCCACATCCTTCCCAAACACTCCATTGATATTTTCAGCTGTCTGTGTTGCATTGGTTCCGTGATGAAACTCATATACAAAAATAACACAAATTTTTTACTTATCCATGGTTTCACAAAAATTGCTCTAAAAAAATGAAAGATAATTGCAAGCCAAAACATGCATTTGAAAGAATGATTATATACCTTCACTATAAAAAAAAACAAACCAAGAAGTATTAATGTGAAGTGTCAGAGATATCAACTGTCAAACTCAGTACTTAAGGAAATCGGGCATTCCATACTTAATAACCTTAATAAAATGCTTACCAGGAAGCACGTTCTAGTCTCACTTCATACGGAACTCAGAGGGTAATGGCATGACTAGACCACTGGGATCAGGTAGAAACAAGGCAAAGAGGCAAAGCTTATAGCAACCAGTACACAGATATTGGTGGTAGGTATGTTTACCTTCCAGTCATAGCACCTGATCAGAGACACCAGTTAACAGCATAGTTCACTCACAAATCTGAGCTAGATGTTGGAAACCTAGCTTTCAGGCTCAGCCTCAGACGTTACCTCTAGGCCCCAGCTAGGGCATGGGGGTAATGCTCACCATGCTGAATTTTGGCAAAAAATAGGGGCTGGTTCTGCCACACCCAGGAGTTTAAACATAGCTCAGCTCATCCTCAAAGGCCCAACCCAAGGCCCTTCCCAGAAAGGGAGGTGACCACCACAGTGCATTTTAGCAAAGTTTGCAGACTAGTTCTGTCACTCTCTGGAGTTTAAACAGTGCTTGGCTGAGTTCAAAGTCCAACCCCAGGACCTTGATGTAAAACTATGCTTTACTGAGCAGGGCAGCTGCTCCTGTTCATCCCAAGCAGCAACTCTGGCTAACCTTGAAGCACAGCCTAAACTCTGTCAAATTGCAGATCTTAAATTCAGTACCACCTAGATAGGAGATTTATCCTGTGACCCACTCCAATCAGAAGTAATTAAAGGTATAGATTCTGTTTCAGCCTTCCACATGTAGCTATACAATTTCTCCCGCACCATTTATAAAATATAGATTCTTTTCCCCAGTGTATGTTTTTGTCTGCTTTGTCAAAGATTAGATGACAATATGAGGATGGTTTTATATCTGGGTTCTCAGTCCTGTTCCATTGGTCTATGTCTCTGTTCTTGTGCCAGTACCATGCTGTTTTAGTTACTATAGCCTTGTAGGATAGCTGGAATTCTGGTAAATTGATGCCTCCCAGTTTGTTCTTTTCACTTAAGGTTGCTTTAGCTATATAGCGTCTTCTCTTGTTCCATATGAAGAATAGAATTATTTTTTCTAGACTTGTAAAAAATGATTTTGGCATTTTAATAGGGATTTCCCTGAATCTGTAGATCACTTTGGATAGTATAGATATTTTAACAATGTTGATTCTGCCAATCAATAAGCATGGTATGGTTTTCCATCTGTTTACGTCCTCTGCTATTACTTCAGTGTATCACAGTTCTCCACGTAGAGGTCTTTTACCTCCTTAGTTAATTATATTCCTAGATATTTTATTTTCTTTGTTGCTATTGTGAAGAGTATTGAGTCTTTGATTTGATTCTCAATTTGACTGTTGTTGGCATATAGGAATGCTACTGATTTGTGTACATTGATTGTGTAACCTGAGACTTTGCTGAATTTGTTTATCAATTGCAGTAATCTCAGGGCAGAATCTTTGGGGTTTTCTATATATAAGATCAGATTGTCAGCAAAGAGAGATAGTTTGACCTCTTCTGTCCCCATTTGGATGCCCCTGATTTCCTTCTCATGTTTGATTGCTCTGGCTAGGACTTCCAGAACTATGTTGAATACAAGTGTTGATAGAGGGCAACCTTGTCTGGTTCCAGTTCTAAGCGGGAATGCTTCCCTTTTTTCCTGTTCAGTATGATGTTGGCTGTGGGTTTGTCACACATGGCTTGTATCATTTTTAGTTAAGTCCCATTTATGCTTATTGTATTAAGTGTTCTTATCATAATACAGTGCTGAATTTTATCAAATGCTTTTTCTGTGTCTATTGAGAGGATCTTATGGTCTTTTTTTTTTTTTTGTTTGTTTGTTTGTTTCTATTTATGTGGTGAGTTACATTTATGGATTTGCATATGTTGAACCATCCCTGCATCTCTGGGATGAAGCCCACTTGGTCATGATGGATTTTTTTTTTTTTTTTTTTTTTGATAAGCACCTGAATTCGGTTTCCTAGGATCTTTTTGAGAATATTTGCATCTATATTCATAAGAATATTTATCTGTAGTTTTCTTTATTTCTTGAGTCCTTTCCTGGCTTTTGTATCAGGGTGATGTTGGCTTCATAAAATGTGTTGGGGAAAATTCTTTCCTTCTCAATGTTGTGTAATAATTTTTGCTGGATAGGCACCATTTCTTCTTTTTAGGTCTGGTAAAAATCAGGTGTGAAACCATCTGGTCTGGGACTTTTTTTTTAGGAAGATTTTTAATTACTGCTTCAATTTCGGTACTTGATATTGCTCTGTTCAGAAATTCTATTCCTTCCTGATTGAGCCCAAGGAGGCTGTGTATTTGTAAGAATTTGTCCACTTTCTCCCCATTTTCAAGTTTATGTGCATAGAGATTTTTACAATATTCATAGAGTTCTTACATTGATTCTTTCTCATTCAGAGAAACTGTCACTTCTTATTTTTGAATTTATTTTCATTTTTTAAAAATTTTTCCTTATTAAGAGTTTGTATGTAATGTATGTTGTGACTATTCAGCTTTGATTTTGGGTGTTTTAAGGGAGCCAAGGCTTTGTATGGGTTCTTTGTTCATTGGTATTCTTTTTGTAGTGGCTTTCTCAAATGCTTATTGTAATAGTGATTTACTTGGTATATTAGTAGGCTCACTATGTTCTGCAGGAGTTGCTTTGTGGAAGTCATGGGCAACTTATCTTTTTCTCCAATACTGTGCCCTTCTTGCAGGATTTGTATTGGATTGTGAACTTCAACCTCCTGGCCAGTTGGTGGTGCTTACATGTAAGAGAGTGCTGCAGCAGAATCTGATGAGTATGTGCTTGATCTTTGCTTATTGAGTGGGATCTCATTTGGGTCAAGTGGTGGGTTGGTCTATGGAATGCCCAATGCCCTGAGTTACCTGCTCAGCCTCAAAGGATGAGACAAAGCTGGGTGGAGCTGGACTGCCAAGCTCACCCAGAGATCCCCCAATGATGACAACAATTTTCAACTCTGATGGGGGTAACAGAGGAGATTGTGGTAGAATAAACTGTGGTCTCTGGCCAGGAAGGGGGGAGCTGTACTACCTCTGTGACCTGGGATGACGCGAAAATAATTCAGCTCCTTTCTTTATGTCACCCCTGTCCCTGGTCTCGTGACTTTTAGTTCACATAGACTTCCATTTACCTCCAGGTCACTATGTAGCAGAGTGCTGTGGAATCCTATTTACAATAGCTACAGAAACAAAACCACTTAGGAATAAATGTAACCAAACAGATTAAAGAACTATACACTGAGAATCACTAAACTTTGATAAAAGAAATTGAAGAAGACACAAATAAATGGAAAGATAGTATGTGTTCATGAATTGGAAGAATTAATATTGTTAAAATGTCCATACTACCCAAAGCAACGTACAGATTCAATGTAATTCCTATCAAAACTCCAACATTATTTTTCATAGAAATGAAAACGAACTATCCTAAAATTCATATGTAACCATAAAAAAACCTTAATAGCTCAAGGAAACTTGTACAAAAACAACAAAACTAAAAGCATCATGCTACTTGACTTCAAACTATACTTCAAAGTCAGAGTCATTAAAACAGCATGGAACTGGCATTAAAATAGATACATCGATAAAAAGAACTGAATAGAGAGCCCATAAAAAATTCACAACTTTACATTAAATTGATTTTCAATAAAAGTTCTAAATATATACAAATGAGAAAAGGACAGTCTCTCTAATCAAGGATGTTGGGAAAACTAGATAATCACATACAAAAGAATGAAATTGGCTGTTTATCTAACACTATATGCAAATAGCAAATCAAAATAGATTAAAAACTTACATGTAGGGCCTAAAACTGTAAAACTACTAGAAGAAAGCTTAAGTGAAAAGCTCCATGACATTGCTCTTGGCATTGGCTTTTTGGATTTGACTCCCCCAAACTGAGGCAATAACAGTAAATGTGGACAAATGGGATTACATAAGATTAAAATGCATCTGTATAGCAAAAGAAACAATTGAAAGAGTAAAAATCCACCTACAAAATGGGAGAAAATATTTACAATCCACAAATCTTGTAAGGGGTTAATATCTGAAATATACAAGGAACTCAAACAACTCAAGAAAACAAATAACCCATTAAAAATGGGTGAAGGACAAATATGAGATATCATCTCACACTTCTCAGAATGGTCATTATTAAAAAGGCATAAGATATCAATTACTGGTGAGAATATCGAGGAAAGGGAACAGTAGTTTCTATTGGTGGGAACGTAAATTAGTACAGCCATTATGAAATAGTATGGAGGTCCCTTCAAAAACTAAACATAGAGTTGTCATATGATCCAGAAATCACATTCTGTGTATATAACAAAAGGATTTTAAATCCATATGTTGAAGAGATATCTCCACTTCCAAGTTAATTCCAGCATTATTTAAAATAGTCAAGATATGTAGCCAACCTATGTGTTGTGAATAATGCTGCAGTAAACATGGAAGTAATATATATATTCACAATGGAATATCATTCAGCCTTAAAAAAGAGTAAAATTGTGTCATTTGTGACAATATGCATGAAGCTGGAGAGCATTATGCTAAGTGAAATAAATCAGACACAAAAGGAATAAAACCACATGTTCTCATTCTAAAAAAAATGAACACATGGAAGCAGAGAGCAGAACGGTGATTATAAGAGGCTGGAAAGTGGGGGATTGGGGAAATTCTCATCAAATGGCGTAATATCTCAGATAGAAGAAATAGATGATAAGTATTTGAGGTGATGGATATGGCAATTATCTCGAGTCAATCATTTCACATTGTATATGCATATCATAGCATCACTTTGCATCCTATAAATATAAATATATAATTTGTCAACATCCAACAACAAATAAATAAATCAGAAATGAAGAAAAGAGATTTATTTTGAGGAATTGCCTTATGCAATAATAGAGGCTCCAAAGTCCCATGATCTACTATCGGCAAGCTGGAGAACCAGAAAAACTGGTGGTGTTCTTCCAGTCTAAATCTGAAAGCCTGAGAATCAGAGGAGCTGGTGGTGTAAATTCCAGTACAAGGCAGAAGACCGATGTCCTAGCTAGAGCAGTAAGGCAGAAAGCAAAACAAGGTGAATTCTTCCTTTTTCTACTTTTCGTTCTATTCAGGCCCTCTAGGGACTAGATGATGTCCACCCACATTGATGAGGGCAATCTATATTACCAACTGCACCAATTCAAATGCTAACTCACACGTAAAAATAACTCTAACAGACATACCCAGAGATAATATTTAACTGGGCAAAGCTTAGCCCAGTCTAGTTGGCACGCAAAATGAACCATCACACTGCCTAACTGAGATGAATTGAACTACTGCTTCTAAATATCGTAGGAGATAAATTTGTTAATGCACCACTTGAAAATGCCTTCAATTTTTCTGCTTAAATTAGGATAAAGATAAACAAGAAATTATCTTCTGACCAAGCTTTATTTTTCTTTTTATGTTTCTTAACAGTCTTCATTTATTATAACTCAGAAGTATTTCTGAGAATATGTCAAGAAAAAAAAAAATCCAGCATCCTCCACTGGTATCAAAATACAATGAATCTAAAATCAGATTTTAGCACTTAGTTTTAAAGGTCATTTGTGTGCTCATAAAATGAAAGTTTAAAACATTAGATTCTATGAAGCTTTAAATAGAGAATCAAAGTTTTGTTTGCATTAGCTTTATTCAGTGTCGAGTGTTGCTTCCATTCTTCCATCTCACTAGAAACCTCTTTAGGAAATGTCCTCTTAGTTTTCTTGCAGAAGAAAGCCCAAGGCAAAATACCAGAGAAATTTTTAAAAATTTATTCACACCCTAAAGAAAAAAAATAATAAAAGTTCTCTATCTATATAGCTAAGACAGAAAACATACATTTAATAACATACATTGCATATATTAAAGAAAGTTTATTGTAATCAATATTGCTTTAAAATATATCTGTTACCTGAAATAAATATTTAAGAGTTATTAATTTCATGTTATTGGTCTTATTCTAAAACGCTATGAAATTCAAGATATTTTTCTTATTTTAAAATACTTTCTGATTAACAACACTGATTATTCTTTTTTCTAAAAAATAATATTTTCTGAACATAACAATACACAAGCCTATGGATTTCAAACTGTTTTCCTTTTGATTTAAATTGAAACTTATTCTATAATTCAGGCAAACTCTTCTTTAATTTTTGTGATACTTTTGTGTAGTTTCAGGAGGCTAAAGGTATGTTAGTTATGATGTTGACAAGACCAATTTCACCTCAGCTGTCAAAAATGACATCTATGTTCATGGCTTCATCCCAATTAAGAATGGAGTAAGATTCTCTAAAGGAAAGAACTTGACACACTATTGGGAACTCAAATGATTCAGAGTAAGAGACACATAAGACACTGGCAGGATCCATTTGTAATAATTGCATAGACACCTTTTTTTTTTTTTTTCCATTTTGCCTGTTTGCAGAAAATGTGATGAAAAATGGTCTCAAAGGACAAAGTATGATTTTAAGTCTCCAGCAAAGCAGAAACAGCAGAAAAATAATAATACGTTTTGCACCCAAGTGAATTTAAAAAGATCGAAGAGAATGGCTAGTTTTCTTGTCCTCTGCTGCAACACAGGGAAAAATAAAAACTTTGCAAGTTTCAATAAAGCACTGCATGAACAACTCTACAAAGATGTTTGTAGACATCTATGGACTAGAGAATAGCAAACAATCCCAGACGTTATCTTCAGTAAGTATATTTGAGAGTAAATGCCATTCACCTTTAGAGATGTCAGATAGCTAATTGTTTTAGTTTCTTTGTACTTTCGGCTATTTCAGCCATTAAATAAGATTAACCCACAGGTATTCTTTTCTAAAATGTGGTATTAACCAGGATTCAGTTTGGGGCAAAGTCATAAGGAATGGAGTAAATACTTTTTGTTCAACAACTATCCTCCATCCTTTTAATCACAATGTAAAATGAGATGACTTACACATAAGGAATGAAATTTCACATTTCTTTCAAATTCATAATTATGGGAGATGGTAATTTGGATAGGAGTATCCAGTTTGGTTTCTATTGTTTTCCTTTATTATTTGTATGACTTTCTTTGGTAAAGGAGACTTGAAAAGCAAACTGAAGAATAAATCAGAGGACAGTTCAAACAAAATGTACTTTATTTAACCATATGCCCATAAAATATGTTTAATTTATAAGACTATATAACAAAAATTGCCACAAACTAAATTAAACGTGAAATGAATTTGACCACATCTGTATTTTTTTTTAACATAGATCTTCAGAGGAAGGTGAAGTGTACAGTTAGATGCAGAAAACACAAAAGGCTACTTCCCTCACAGATTTCCTCTTACAAAGTTCAAACAGTGACCTCTCTACTTTCCTAAATTCTAAGTTTATCACACCTTTTTGTCCTGAGGAAAGTGTTCATAGTTTTTTCAAACTGTCAGGTTTGCTGTACTCGTACTCCTGGGACAAGCTTAGACCTGTTGGTTATGTAACTTGCTACTCTTTTTTTTTTTTTTTTACCTGTGAAAAGTAATTTGAATCGTAATAACAGCCATGCAAACTAATTTGAAATGTTGTCATTATATTAAAGGTTGACAATGTCCAGGAACTTGTCACTTATACAACCATACATAGACAAGTAGGGGAGTGGCTGCTGCCAAAGTCAGAATTAAAACAAAACTGAAGGAAAATTTGCTATTGTATTTTTCCATTTTATAAAACCTACACATTATGTTTCTTCTCCTTTTACATGTCATTCACTTATTCATTAAATGTCAAAGGAAATAAACATCACTGAAATTATCAGTGTCATCATTGTTCTATGCTTTTTCAAGATTAGTTAAAGAGTAATCTTGTGATCATTCTGGTTTAGATGAAAATAATTTAAATTTGTAAAATAACAAGTATGTTAAAAAGACCAAAGAAAACTTTGAAACATTTCAAAATATGTAAAGTTGCAAATATACAGCAAACATATGAAACGAATAATAACCTAGTGACAGAATTGGGTCAGAATTCAAAGTGCCTTAAAATAAAAACTCTCAAAGTCCACTTATGTTTTATATTTTATGTAGCACCAGATATTTAGAATTAAAATAGATGTGCTTTCTTTGGGGCTCTATTGCTTACAGGGTAAAAGGGATAACTAAACTTTTAAATTAAATGCTATCAGATTCACTGCAGGTCAGAAAACATTCACAAAACAAAACAAATACATAGAGTTCATATGTACACAGACACAAATATATATGTGCACGCACACACACACACACACATATATATATATATATATGTACACATACACACACCCATGCACATATAAAGCAGATATTAGTCTTCCTTCTGGCAGGTTGTCCCCTTAGTCTAAAAGGGCTTTACTCTTTTTGATCTCTGGTCGTTGCTCCCCTAACCCATACCATGGGACAAGAATTTCTTTTTGTACCACCAAGGTTTAGTGTTTAGCTTTTATATTTCTCCTTTGGGATATAACAGCTCATGGTGGTAGTAAGTATCTAGGGTGGGCAGTAGAAATCTGAACAACTGAAGAAGTAGAAATAGAACCATGTATAATGTGATGTAGAAAAACTGCCTTGGTAGTAAAAAAAAGTTAGTTAGGAAAGGCATTAGGCAAGACAAAATCTAAATCCTGAACAAGGTTGTAGAGTCATGACCTGAAATAGAAAAACTGTATTAGTCTGTGCTGGCTGACATAACAAGATACCATAGACTGTGTACAACAGAAATTTATTTTATCATAGTTCTGGATGCTGGAAAGTTAATGATCAATCAAGGTTTGGCATGATTTGGTTTCTTGTAAAGAATCTCTTCCTGCCTTGAAGAAATGCACTTTGTCCTCACATGGTCTTTCCAAAGAAAAAGTGAGCTCTTTGGTGTCTCTTCTTATAAGTGCTCTAAGATAGTGAGAGAGGTGGCAGTAGCAGTGAGGTTCTAAGTTTCAGAGTGAGTCATACACTGATCTCTGAAAGGAAGGGTGCTACTTGTTTCTTAATTGATTTTTTAATTTTTCTGGTTGTCTTCATCGTGTGCTCTACACCGTCTGGTCACTTGTACTGCTGACTTGACAAGAAAGGTTGAGTTAGAGACCTCAGAAGAGAGAGGAACAAGAAGGAAAACCATTTCTTGAATTTAGATTGCCTCTGTGGAGAAGTCAGGAAAATGTGTATAAGAAAATATAAAACCAAACCAAAAACCAAATACACCCATAAGCTTCATATCAAGCTACACTGTTGCATATAAGAAGTTGAGGAGGAAGACAAATGTGTTAACATTTTATCTAAAATTTTATGATTGCTCTATCTCTTAATCTTTTAATAATCGATACTGCTAAAGAGTATGACACATTTAATGCCTCCTGTTTCACATGATCACAAACGTACTATTATTCCACTATTCCCACCTTGGACTGTGATTCTAATTCAGTTTTGGTTCTTGAATTGTTTGTAGCTTTCCTCTATAAATGGTTTTGCTTGGTTCAAAGGAGAAAGTCAAACCTGAATTTAATCATATAAACAATTTTAGATTTGCATATATTCCTTCATTGCTTGGCCTCCTATTTTATTATAATATATTACACATTTTTTGTATGGTACATTCCTTTTATTCAAATTTCTTTGAAGGTATCTAGAAAAAATTATTTTTCAAGATTTAGTATTTCTCAATAAAACAAAGTTATGAAGCTCAGCCTACATCATCAAATTATTAGTATGATGTTGCACTGTAGATACTTTGTGTTCTTGGGGGTTTTGGAAAATCATTAATGACATTTAATATAGTTCCTTTTGTCCTGTAGTTGAGACTTGTTTTAAAGAGCACATCATTATGATCTTTTTGTCTGAGTAAATAATAGAATATGGTGACCACCTACCTTTGTATGACTATTAAAAGTCATAAAATGATCCAATTTTATTCTGCACTAAGAAAGAAAGGGAGAAAGAAATAAAGAGGTAACAGTACTGTTCACTATTGAAGAGATTTGTCTTTATTCAAAGGCTAGATCCCAGGAATTGAAATATAGGAGGTACCATTGTCTAGTTTCAATATGATGTTATATTAAGCACCTGGAATTATTTAAGTTACTGCTTAGTTTCCAAGATTTTCATAGAAATTATATAAATATCAGCAATTTGCCTTCTCAAAAAAAAAAATAACAGGCATTCTATAGAAAATCCTAGATTAATTAGTGAGAACTTTTGAGGGGGACTTGACTTCTCCTTAAGACTATAGTTAGAAGCATGAGTGCTGGAAATGTCAGGGTGACATTTAAAATATTCAAAAGCCCCCACCAACTCAGAAATCATGGGTGGCTTGGCTAGACATCAAACTAAAATGCCCTGTCTAAACATCCATTCTTTCTTAAACCCGGGAAAAAATTATATATGTATCAAAACAAAACTTTTTGCATTACTTTGGGGCATTCAAATACTCTTAATGTTTTTTTTTTTTTTTTTTTTTTTTGAGACAGAGTCTCACTCTGTTGCCCAGGCTAGAGTGAGTGCCGTGGCGTCAGCCTAGCTCACTGCAACCTCAAACTCCTGAGCTCAAGCAATCCTCCTGTCTCAGCCTCCCGAGTAGTTGGGACTACAGGCATGCACCACCATGCCCGGCTAATTTTTTCTATATATTTTTAGCTGTCCATATAATTTCTTTCTATTTTTAGTAGAGATGGGGTCTCGCTCTTGCTCAGGCTGGTCTCGAACTCCTGAGCTCAAAGGATCCGCCCACCTCGGCCTCCCAGAGTGCTAGGATTACAGGCATGAGCCACCATGCCCGGCCTACTCTTAATGTTAATGCTTGGGTCTCAAGGTAAGAGTCAGTATTCTGGGTCTATATAAAAATAGTCACTGGGAATTAAAAAGTACATCACACTTCATTATTTTTTTGTAGATTTTGGTATTACTTCAAATAATTTTTTCACTATTTCTGTTACTATTTTATAAGCACAAACACTAACACACTGTGCATGCTCACACACATGCAAACACATGCACACACAAATTCAATCTAAACTTTAAAACTATCATAAAACACCCGCATACATGGGATCTTCCAGAACATTGAAAGACACAAGAAATTCTTCTTGTCAAAATATGTTCATAGCGTATTTTGCTATACTGCTAGGAAAAATTGTAAAAGCTTTTTAATTCAGTCATTTTAATGAGTTATGGTACACTGCTCACTCTATGTTTTGTATGTATGTATGTGTGCTTGGGATACAAGCAATTTCTGCATATATATATATGTATTTATATAAATGTGTGTATTTATATATTTTTGGATGGATATCCCCAACTATCCCTTAATGATCTGAGATGCTAAAATGTAAAATAGTGTCTGTGTGGTGTAAAAAATTAAAGTAAAAAAACTTAGAGATTTATTAGAGAAAACTTCTACTCTTTATTATACAAATGCATAATTTCCATTGAATGCAATGAGTTATGAAAGTGACATTTCCTTCTATTTGAAGCTTATATTGTGCTATTTTCTCTGTTGAACTTACCAACATCAGCAAAACAGGGTACATACTGCCTAAGAGTTAGCAGAATCGCAACTTTCATTATATGTATGCGGTCCTATGAATTTAAAGTGTCACATGAATCAGAGCTATTTCTAATTAATAAATACTGAATACACGGTCACTTCCACATTTAAAGAATTGTTTTCATTCTTTAGATCATATGCATTAAAATAAAATAACATTTACTGTTCAAAAAATATATTATGCCTCTGAAACAATTAAAAGTGCTTAAATATTTCACTGAGTAGTAAAATCTTAAATGTTAGTACTAGATACTCTGTTTACATATGCATAGGTTTAATGAAGAAATAAATTCTTATTTTAAAATTTTTTACACGTTTTAAGTTACTTTTTGGAACCCTGAAATGAAAATGAATACACAATGCTTGCAAAATGAAAACAGAGACAGGAAGGAAGGAAAGAAGAAAGGAAGGAAGGGAGGGAGGGAGAGAAGGTGGAAGAAATAGAGATTAAAAAGGAGGGGGAAGGGGAAAGGGAGAAGAAAATGGGGTACAAAAGAGAACAGGCTTTAAATCTATCAGTTGTAGCTGATATCCCATAAGATGTCAACTACATGCTACAACTCTACAACTCCAAGTATGTAACTACACAGAGTAATACACACAAAGATTTAAGACATTAAGATTTTCCCCCAAATTAATGGTTGATTTTATTAATATATAATCATTGAAAAAATTAGTATTTACATTTTTGTAGCTATAGTAAATCTTCATGAAGAAAACTATATTTATTTTTCATTTTTTTCTTTTTAAGCTTTTTTATTTAAAAAATATTAATTCAAGAAAGCAAATATTATTAATAGCTTGAGAACAGCTTAATTTTAATTGTTTTCTCCATAATCAGGAATTACCAGAGAAAATACCTTGGTAATTTTTAAACACCTATCTGTTAACATACAGTCACACTACCAATCTAATTCATGAATATTTAGCATAAAAAATATTACTATCACAACCTTTACACAGAAAATTTATAATATTAGTATAATTAACTCATAGTTTATCTTGAGATAGGAGGTACATTCTATTTTTTTCTAAAGCTAGTAGACTTCTGTGGAAAAAATAAGGAATGCAACGTAACTCTACTTATAGTTTGAGATATAAATGCTCAGCATACAAATGATATGTAAATGATATTACAAATTGTGATGGCTGATTTTATGTGTCACCTTGGCTCAAGCACAATCTCAGACATTTAATCAAGCACTAGTCTAGATGTTGCTGTGAGGGTAATTTTTAGATGAGATTAACATTTAAGTCAGTAGACTTTGAGTAAAGAAGATTATTCTCTTAATGTGGTTGAACCCCATCCAATTAGTTGGAGGTCTTAAGAGAAAAGACTGAGATCTTAGAAGAAGAGAGAATTTTGTGTCCAGAATGGCTTCAAACTTGAGCTGGAATGGCAATTTTCCCTTGAGTCTGGGTCTGCAGCCTGCTGGCATACCCTGAAGATTATATACTTGCCAGCCTCCATAATCATGTGAGCCAATTCCTTAAAATAAATCTCTCTCTCTCTCTCTCTCTCTCTCTCCACACACACACACACACTTGCTATGGATATATATAACAAAATATATGTGTATGTATATACAAACACACACAAATATTGTTGGTTTTGGTTTTGTTTTCCTGGGGAACTCTGACTTATACACAAATGATCTTGTATATTATGCCCAATAAATTCATCTGGTAAACTCAAGGTATAGCCAATTCAAAAAATACCATAATAACCAAATGACTAGATGAGTATTTCACATGATAAATTCAATAATTCTTCTTTGTTTATTATTCATAAGGGGAATTTATTGTATGCCTTGAATAGTTTGAGATAGTCTTCTATATTAAATTATACATTATTTTTTTACATATTGCAGCCCCCATATAGTTTGGTACATAAAATATGCGTAAAACAAAAAAAAATCAGCCATAGCAATTAATGATAAAATTATTTTTTAAGATTTTTTGAGGTGATAGAATGTTAACAGACACATTGATAAATTCAGAAATAATTAGAAACTCTACAAATATTTCTATGTATTTCAAACAATAGTATAATTGTTTATCAAGGATGACCTGCAAAAATTATAAGCTAGTATTATCAATGAATCAAATTACATTTGTATTTAATAAATTAAAAAAATTATTTTTTACATTTTATAGTAGTCCTCTAGTCTCACTTAGTACTTGAAAGAAAGATTTAAGGCATAGAAAATTATTGACATTAAAGAATAAACAAAAATATATATTTTTTGTTATATTTGTTACTATTACTGTGGAAATGTACCAGAACTCACAACATATACAACCAAATATGCTGAAAAAAAGTTATTCTTTTAGAAGACATTCCTCAAATAGCCTAATGACTAAGATAATTGGAAAGTACTTATAAACTAAGAGTGCTATACCATTAATCGTGATTAACATAAATAAAAATCATATTGCTTTCTATTACGAGATCTGCCATTTATGAGACGTGATCATTTTAAAAGAAATTTGAAGGCGCATTTTTCCAGGACCAGTAGAAAGAAAGAGAAAGAGACCAATAACTTGTATAAAGAACTTCTTGAATTTTTATTTGTCTTATAATTTTTCCCTTTGCTTTTGTTCTGGGTAAGTTCACATTTGATATACATTCAATATCAAACCTTAATGCAGAAACAAAATAAGTGACTGAATATGTTCATAGCTACATTTTCATTAATGTCAACGGCCTCTAACTAAAGGCCACCAGGAATAATATACCAGCGATTGCAGTAAGGAAAAATGTACCCCAGGAAGGATTGTCAGGCATCTCCGTAAGAGGGTGTTAGGGTTTATTACAGGATTTTGACTCCTGTTCTGTGATTTTGGGTAAAGTTTAGGAAGAGAGGGCTTTGCTCCAGAATGGAATTGGTTTTACTGTCAGGAAACAGGGTTAATTCTGTATGATTGTGTACCTTTTTATCTAGAAGGATGGAAGACTAGAGTGAAGCTAAAACTATCATTTGTAAAGAGGCAGCAGTCACTTATTTTAGTCAGAGTAGAGGGATATTGGTCACTTTTATGGTTTAACAATATTCAGTGTCTGTATTCAGCCATGAGCATAGAGTGATCTGGTTTTGTTTTGAACCATTATAGCCAGAGAGTGACATTACTGATGTTGATATTTTGTGAAATTGTTCATGTTTAACAGAACAAACACTAAGACCTACCTAAAAGTACAAGGCCAGGTCCCAGGGTTGCTTTTCTCTTTCTCACTAATCTATGTAAGATTTTTATCAGGAAATTTACATATCCTTCTCCATTGTATTGATAAAGAATATCAGGTGAAAGTATTATACCTTTTTGATTAAATCCTATATCAATGTGTTCAGGGACCTGGTTGACGCAGTCTATGGAAGTCAAACTCTTCGGGCCATAAAAGAGTAGGAAAATAGATGACAAAGGATTTATAAGAAGATTGGACACTATCCTGCTAGGAAGGTTATTTTGTGTAATCTTCTAAAAAAATAATTCTGGTAGCAATGAATTAATAGATGAGGAATTTTATAATAATTATTTTATTAGTAGAAATACTTTTGTATTGGATACTTTTACTTGGTCTTTTGTCAAAAGTTTTCTCTGAAAATATATATATACAAATATATTTATCTTGTTACATTTAAATGATATAAAATTATTTTAACATGAATAAATATAAATATATTCATATACTTATATAAAAGCTATAGAAGGTAAAGAGATTATAGTCACTTCAAACTCAACATGTTTAAAACTGGACTTTTTCTGCTCCTCCAAAATGATTTTTCCTTCCTCTCCTTTGTCCCCACTTCTGATCCATCAAGGAATTTTGACACCCCACTAAACAATTATTTAATATATCCACTTTTCCCACTTCCCACATTGACTAACTTAATTTGCAGTGTAAGGATTACTGGGCTTAAGTGTTGTCAGTCTCCTAGCTTGCTTTCTGCTTTCAATCTTGTTCTTTTCCCATCCAGCCTTTGTGATGTTCAAAACACATTTTGATTATTCCCATTTCTCTACTTACACTGCTTCCACAATGTCTGTATGCCTTCAGAATAAAGTCCAACCTCCTTACAAAAGATTAGAAAGGCCTTCAGTGCCTTTACCCTGTCTATTTATCCACAAAGTTTGGGGGGAAGCAAGCTTAAGAGGCTCTACTTCATCAGTCTCAACCAGCCAACACTATGATGTAGAAAATGAGCACCTACTCTTTTTATGAAAAGGATGAAGCAAATACATTCTCAAGCTTCTCTTTCCGAACAGATTGTTTCCCCTAAACCATTCCTGAGAGCTCTCAAATATGCAGGTGGGAGCGGGGTGGAGGGGATGGTTAAACTCTAACTAAGGGGTACAGAGCACACTGTATGGGGGATGGCCACGCTTGTAGTTCTGGCTTGGGTGATGCAAAGGTATTATATGAAACCAAAATGTACCCCCATAATGGTCTGAAATTTTAAAAAAAGAAAATATATAAATATGTGGAAAAATCTGTTCTTGATACTCTTTCTCTTTCTGTTTTTTGTATTTTTTGAAATTTTTTTTCCCAACTATATTTGGTACTACCAGTAGTTAATGTAAAATTAGACTGAATTCAATGAAAGAAAGCAACTGATAGCAAAGAGGTTGGTCTTCCTGACAAAAGTAAAGAAAGGCATAATTGTTTGCTTAAATCATAATTATTGAAAGATGAGTGTCAGTGAATTTCAAAACTAAGCTTTTAGAGAAAGTCTATAGAAGAAAAAATTAGCCAAGTTTCTTCCTCCTAACAATAGCAAGGCATTCTTCACTATTGTCATTAAATAAATGAACTTAAATAGAAATGAAAATAATACAGTCATTAGTTGCAAATTTATCACATCCTGTATATATAGAACAAAACCCCTTAAGCAAAATCATAATACATACATACTTCAACATTTTATTTATTTCACATTACATATATATGTGTATATACGTGTGTATGTCTATATATCTATATCTATCTATATACAAGAAAACCTTTTTTGACTCAAGTTCTACAGTGCCTAGCTTTTACACATCACATCCTATTGTGTTATATACATGTTCTTCTGTGGGTGGATACTTTTGAAGTGAAAAAATGTAAAGAAAATTCTGTAAGATTTTGAATGTAGAATATTTCTAGGTTTGTTTCTCATTTTCCCTAATATTCATGATTAATCTATTTCTACCTACAACTTTAATTGGTTACTCCCTTTGAGTCTCAGGTTATATTTATAATAATATGCATTTGTAAATACAAGATCACTAAATATAACATTATATAACTAAAATAACAAATACATATGGCATAAACAAGTTTGGATTAACAGGTTTTTTTATCTGGTGAGAACCAAATTAAATAAGAGAGACGAGCTTGCTAATGTCAAATATTTAGGATGTCAAAGATACCAGTCATTGTATGTTACAGTTAGAAAGAAGCACATTAGACAGTCCAGAATGATGGTTGGGTGGATATTCTTTAAGAGACTTTCTACTGTTTCAATGCATGTAAAGGAAAGTAGTTAAATAAGTAAACTGTTTTTAAATCTCTTCAAACATTTTGTGTGTTCTATATAGAAGATGCATTAAACTTTAAATTAAAAATTCTTATTACCATTGCTTTTGTAAGACATGCACAGATTCTATAAATTTTATGCATTTGAAGAAAATTTAAATATTTTAAATGTGCTATGAGCTGAATATATTACAAAATTAATATTAAAGAATCATATTTATTAAAATATCTAAGGATTTCTTTTAAACATTTTCCAGGAAGTTTTAGTGTCTGCCAAAAAGAAATGTAAAGTTTAAAACATAAAAGTAATTATAATAATGCTTTATTGTTAACTTTATCAATGAAAACATTATCTGGCATTAATATTCAAGCAACAGATCACTCCTGAATTTATGAATGTATAACTTTGTGTTATATCTTTTATATGTATCCCCCCACTTTTTACTGTAATTGATTAAATGGTGGGAGCATATCTTATGCATTATTGTGTTCCTATTGCAAAGACTATAATTCAGATATATAATTAACATTTGATATACACTTAATGAATAGAAATGTTTTTCCATTTACCTTAATATATATATCAAAGGCTCTAGCAATTATTTCTGAAGTTTTATAGCTTGGACATATTAGGAAGCTAAGGTCTATTTCCTTGGACTTTTTTTTACCATAATTATCTTCCTATGTCAGATCATATTAAGAAAATTGCTTGGCATCTTAGTTTATTCTGTAAAATGAGGTGTTGAACTAGATGATCTTTATGACTGTTTATGTCTGCAACATTCTATAACACCAAATTTACAACACCGTTCTCTCAACATTCCATACTTAAGATTAAATAATTTATGGAAGCTTATTTATTTTAATTTTAGCTTTGGTTTCCTCTCTAGAGTGCCTGAAGACATACATGAAATCCTCTGTGGTCTACTGGATTCTTTCAGTCCAGCTGTAGAATGAACAATTTAGCAAGAACTTTCTTAAAAGCTGAAAAAATTGGATGTGCAATGTGGAATCTCAATATCCTAGAAAGAAAAGAGAAGTTCTTAGCAGGAGAATCAATAGGGAATAAAAAAAGTATTAAAAAATGTGAATACAGTCCCAGGGAGAGGAATCAAAGTAGTTCACACAAAGACCTAGCACTGACCACATTAATCAACTGGAAAAGGTTCAGAGAAAAGACTTCACAATTCTCATAATAAAGGTAGAAGTTCAGAAAAGGCTTTAAGAAAGTACCCGGATGTTGGTTGAACTCCCAGAGGGCATAAGACAGCCAAATGTGAAAGTGTTCATAAAACAAAGAGATAAAAGAAAACACAGTCCGAATGATTTTACCTCATATTGACCCAAACTTACCACCTTGAACATTTTGTTAGAATATTGATGTTTAAATAGCTAAGTAGTGGGAAAGACCCATTCTATTAAGCTAATTCTCCTGGGAAAAACAAGACTATTGTTGCTAATGAAAATTTTTATAGCTTTACCATATTTATGATTATATCTATATAGTAATATTTTATATAATTTTAAAGTGCATACTGTGTCCATGAATTTCCAAAACAGTGAGAAGCGCTTTCTAAATTAATAAATAAATTGCTTCATTCTCAGACATAACATGTCTTAAAATTCATAAAATTTAAAAATAGAGGGGGGAAAAAGATTTTGCAACATTAAAGGTAAAAACATGATTGAAATATATGAATTATATGATCAGTTTATTTTAAAAATCTTGGAAACCACCATGGAATATATAAAACAGATCTATTTTAATATAGATGGATGAAGACAGGCATTCAGAGATAAGAAAAGATTCAGTAAGACTCCAGGGAATCATGTCTGTATCTACTTTAAAAAGTGTACAATATGTCCCTTTTCTAAATTACAGAGTTTCCATTGTTTAAAGAGTTATATTTGGCATCAAAATTGAATGTACAATAATTTCGTGTGAAGGGAGGTAGAAAAAGAAAGAGAGAGGGAAATATTATCAGAGATTCACGTAGGTCTCCAGTGAGGAGCGGAGAAAAAATGTAGATCCGCAATAAAAGAAGATCTATACTTCAGAAGGAATACTTATAGTGTCAAATTAAAAAGGTGTTCTTATATTTTCCTATACTGGTTCTGCAGACATTCTTTAATGTTTTAGGTGAGCCAAATTTTTCTCCAATTTGTCCAGTCCATAAATAATGTTTTGTCTTAAATATTCAGTAGTTTAAGGTGTAGTAATATACCTTTCAATAAGAGTTACTATTTATTTTTCAATGGAAACTTGAGCTTAGAGTTCTAAATTCTGTAGACATTAAAAAAAAATTACAACTCCCCAAAATAGAATATATAATATAAAGATAAAAGTTAAATTGCATAGAGTCTACATTTCATACTAGGAATATTATACAAGGTAAAACCAACTGAATCTCAATACATGACCCCAATTATAAACAGTTTGAACACCCTTTAAAATTGAAAAAGGAAAAAATTATAGACATTTATTTTCATTGTATAATGGATGAATAGCAAAATTAACTCATTGAGCTACAATTAAGTTGTCCTCAAATAAAATGGCAGTAATAAAGGAATAATAAATTGGCCTATGGCTTTCACTCCATATGAATAGTTAGCTATGAGGTGTCACAAAGATGTCAAAAAATTCTCAAAATACAATTCATTTTAATTGAATGAAATACTGCATCATTATGCATTTTTTCAAAGGCAGAAGGATAGTGTATCTAAACAAAGAAAGAGTATTACAGGGCCCAATACTAAAAAAATAGCAAATGATACTTTAATTGAATTCATACTTTTTTAATTTGTGAAATAGGATAATATGAATCTATAGTTATATAATTGGTAGATACATTTTTTAGGTTGGAAAACATGCTAAGTAGCTAATGAACAATATAAATAGATATAAAGGTTTTACTCTTAAATCTTGCATTTTTTCCTGAATCATAATTCCATAAAAAAGTGATTTAACACAGTAATGTAATGCATACTCCTGTTTTGATGTTGTTTATTAAATAATTTTTTAGGCTTTTAATTCGTTAAGGGTTAATTACTTTTGCATAATTCCTTTGCAAACAATATGATAACCAAGGCAGAATTTTCTACCAGACAATATTTAGCTGTACAAAATAACCAAATAAATTCTATCTTGCCAAAATCATTTTACTTAAGAAATTCTTGGTCGAATTGTGGTGTTTCAAGGTGTCAACTAAAAAAAAAAATGATCAGGCTTTTAAAGAATTAAATTAGTGTTATTCAGGAGTCGGTGAGGAGTCTCACTGAGGACTATAGACTGAGGCCAATGGCTGGGAGCTGTTCTGTCAGACTGCTGGGGCATGGTATTTCAACCCACTGCTTATATACAGTTGGTGAGGGTCCCAATATATGCAAAATCACATCAAAGTTTGGATATAAGAGTATATATGTTTATAGATTATTAAAGTACATTTGGTTATATATTCTAGAAGCACTTTCACTGAACTTATCAGATTAGTACAAGAAAAGACAAGGACCAGGGTCATTTATCTTTTAAGGAATATAGTGACTCAGGCAGGAGACATGAAAATATCTGTGGTCTATCTTGTCTTGCCTTCAGAGCATTCTTCTGGAGAGCTGCCTTTCATGACAGAGTGAGGGGTTCAAGCAGAAATGAAGATGTGGGCAGAAATGAGCAAACATGACTTCTTACATTTGCTACTTTGTCTCACAAAAGTAATGCAAAGGTAACGTGAAAGGTATTATATGCCAAATAAAACAGCTTGGGATGGGTCCTGTGTGAGTCCCAGCTAACCTGAGGGAAACGTTAGTGGGAACTACCTACTAGAGCTCAGAGTGTTGGATTAGTCTTTTGCCCTTATACTCCTGTTGGCGCACAGATTTGCACTTTAGGATTGCTAGGCCCTACAACGGAGTTCTCTCTGGCTTCACGCTGCTCAGGCATAGCTCTCCATCTTTCAGGTCCTAACACCTGTGCTCGAGCTCCACCTCCCTGGAGAGGCCGGTGCTACAGTCAAGTGTTGTGCCTTCCGGGACTGGAGAGGTCCCGGGCCCCACTTTGGGGCCAGTGAGCATAGGGGCCTTCACCTTCATAGCGCCAGGGTGGCTTTCAGAGGAGCCCCCGACTTGCGCACATGTTGGTCCGTGTTTTAAGACAGATCAGGTGAAGTGTGTGTGTGTGTGTGTGTGTGTGTGTGTGTGTGTGAGATAGAGAGAGAGAGAGACAAAGAGAAATGGTCTCTGTCGCTTGGGCTAGAGTGCAGTGGCGTCATCATACCTCACTGCAACCTCAAACTCCTGGGCTCAAGTGATCCTCCTGCCTCGGCCTCCCAAGTAGCTGATACTACACGTACTTGCCACCACTTTGGGCTAGTTTTTTGTAGAGAGGCCCTGGCTTTTGCTCAGGCTGGTCTTGAACTCCTGACCTCAAGCAATCCTCCTGCCTCAGCCTCCCAGAGTGCTAAGATTACAGATGTAAGCCACCACAACTGGCCCAATAATTCTTATATCTTGTTATATACCTATGAAGTTATATTAGTTAGATTAAAGACTTCAGAGAATCCCCTCAGAGCACACAACAGCTATGTTCTCATTAAATTGATTACCTAGTCTTTATTGGTTTTGAATATATTTTATAGAGGCAATATTTTGCCACCATTCCCCATCATTCAATTATCAATATTCCACATAGAATGTTTTTTTTAAAAATTATATGTTAAATTGCATGGTATTCATCTGTGCATTCTTATAGCTTCAATAAAGATTTATTTGTCTACCAAATACTTATGCTAAACTTACACATAATTACTTGATTATTTATAGAGCAGCTGTAATCATTTAATGTAGATATTAAAGGAAGAACAATTTTATAGGAGATCTAAATTCTTGCTATTTCCCCTTTGGGATTATGTTTGTAGATATATTGGAAATAGAAAAAAAGGGGGTTTCGGGGAATTAAATCACTTAGAAATATAAGATGTTACTTTTGATAACCAGGAAGGGCATTGGACAGTGTATGTGCACTTGTGTATGTTCCTGAACACACTGTATCTTCCCTTCTCTTATCTTTCTTCCCCTCCCCTTTCCTTCTCTCTATATTTTTCTGTCTGTCTCTTTCCCACCCATCCATCCATCCATCCATTTATTCATTTATCCACCAATTCATCATCTACATCTATATATCTATGTATTTCTGTATCATCTATCTATCTATCTATATTTATCAATTTATGTACCCATTCATCTTTCCATCATTTTCTCTATGTATATATCTGGGAATAATTATATCAGTGTAACAAATTCAAAACTTTAGTTAATACACTTAAACTAATTTTCAACTTAAATTAGAACTGAATTAAATATAAGACTTGAATCTGGAGGCCAGCAACATCATGACATCAGTTACTTTTTATCTAGAAAACATTTCTGCGTACTTTATTTTTAAGACAGAAACTCTTTAATTAAAATATACACACACCCAAAACCACTGTCATACCTTAAAAATTAACAATTATTCTAATATTAAATATTTAGTCAGTGTTCACTTTTTTCCAGTTGTCTAGTGTCTTACAATTGTTTTAACAATTTGTTTCAATTAGGAACAACAGTAAGAAAAAGCTAATATCTTGCCATTTATAGTTCTCTTGAACTTCTTTTAATTTAATGTATATCCCTCCCTCTATTTTAATTATTTTTCAAGTTCGTTGAAGAAACTAGGCTATGCATTCTGTTGAGTTGTGAGTTTGCTAAATATCTCCACATAATGTCATTCAACATATTCCTCTGATCCTTGTATTTTCTTTACATGGATGTTAACTCTAGTGTGTTGACCTGATTCTGTGTCCCTCATCCAATATTACTTCATAGGTGAAGTAGTCTTTCATCATGAAGCACATACATGGTGATCATTATGTTTCTTTTTCCATAATGAAATAAGGAATTTATCTACCCAGATCCACTATTTCATTATGGAATGTAAAAGACTGAGATTCTGATTTTAGCACTAGTTCTTTCTTTTTAGCTAGAATGCTATTAAGAGCAATTGGATACACTGAGGCAAAGTTTTTACATGGAAGGCAAAGGAAAAGCTTGATTATTCCTCTTCATTTGTCAGTAGAGTCATGTGTTACTTAATAGCAGATGTGTTCTAAAAAATGCATCATTAGATGATTTTAGCATTGTACAAACATCACAGAGTGTAGCTACACAAACCTCGATGGTGTAGCCTACTATACACCTAGGATATATGGGATAGCCTATTGTTCCTAGGCTATAAACCTGTACAGTATGTTACTGTACTGAATACTGTAGGCAATTGTAGCACAATGGCAAGTATTTATATATCTAAATATACCTAAACATAGAAAAGGTACACTAAAAATACTATATAAAATGTTTCAAAAAATGATACACCTGTGTACGGCACTTACCATGAATAGAATTTGCAAGACTGGCATTTAATAAGGGGTGGGGAACCTGCAGCCTTCTGATTTCAAGATTGTTCTTTTTTAACACCAAAGGAAGCAAGAAAAGCTTCATCTTTCTCTTCTGGACCCCTTTTAATAAAATGATTTCTTGGCCGGGCGCGGTGGCTCACGCCTGTAATCCTAGCACTCTGGGAGGCCGAGGCGGGTGGATTGCTCAAGGTCAGGAGTTCGAGACCAGCCTGAGCGAGACCCCGTCTCTACTAAAAATAGAAAGACATTATATGGACAACTAAAAATCTATATAGAAAAAATTAGCCGGGCATAGTGGCGCATGCCTGTAGTCCCAGCTACTCGGGAGGCTGAGGCAGTAGGATCGCTTAAGCCGAGGAGTCTGAGGTTGCTGTGAGCTAAGCTGACGCCACGGCACTCACTCTAGCCTGGGCAACAAAGTGAGACTCTGTCTCAACAAAAAAAAAAAAAAAAAAAAAAAAAAAAAAGATTTCTTATGCAAAATTTGAATTCAGTCAAAAGGTTGCACTCAAGGATCCAGAAAGCCACATGTGGCCCCAAGGCCACAGGTTCCCTACTCCTATGCTGTAGTGGCTATTTTTAATTTTTTAAAACAAAACAAAACAAAACAAAAAAACAGCTAAGGCATGAACACACACATTAACCTAGGCCTACACAGGGTCAGGATCATCAGTATCACTGTCTTCCAACTGGACATCTTGTCCCACTGGAAGGTCTTTAGGGACAAGAACAGTCAAAGAGCTGTCATCTCCTGTAATAACAATGTCTTCTTCTCCTGAATGACCTGCCTGAGGCTGTTTTACAGCTAACTTTTTTTAAATAAGTAGAAAGAGTACATTCTAAAATAATAATAAAAAGTGTGATATGGTAAATACAAAAACCAGTATAACATATTCATTTATTATCATTATCAAGTGTTATGTATTATACATAATTGTATGCACTATGCTTTTATATAACTGGCAGTGCAGTAGGTTTGTTTACACCAGCATTAGCACAAACATGTGAGTAATGCATTGCACTATGACATTACAACGGCTATGACCTCACTGGGGGATAGAAATTTTTCACCTCTTTAATAATCTTATTGGACCACTGTATTTTCATTATTTCCAAGGTGGCCTATAATTTCAGTCTATATTTTCCATTAGACTCAATAATAAATGAATAGCATGTTTGAAATTTTCATGAAAAATGTGTTTCTGAGTTTTTTAAAATTTTGTCATGAATTTCTACTTCAATGTTGTTGTGGTCAGAGAATTCTCTTTCTAGTATGTTTTGTACTTTCTATTTGAGACTTTGAGCATATTCAGTGTTTTAATGATGTCATTTAAAACCCAAATCCCAAAGAAGAGAGAGAACATCAGCCCCATAAAAAGTTCCTTCATGGAGCATTCTCTAATAATTCTTGTCTCACCCAGAAACAACAGCAATCGAGATTGTTTTCCAGCACAGGTTAGTCTGATTCGTTCTAGAAATTCATCTAACAGCGATAATACAGTGAGTAGTCTTTTGTGTAAAGCTGCTTTCTCTCAGAATAGTTTTGAGAATCAACGATGTTGTTGTGAATGTCAAGAATTCATTTTGTTTTATTGTTGAATGGCATTCTATTATGTGAGTATATTACATGTTTGTCATCCATTCTCATATGATGGACAGTAGTTTTGTGCCATTATGAATAGACAGCTATAAATATTTTTATAAATGTCTCTTTTTAACATGTTTTTATTTCTTATGAATTGTCAAGTCACAGGATAGGTGTATACAGTTTCATTAGAGACTCTATTTCCCAAATTTGTGTAATATTTTACACCACAGCCAATAATGTATGCACGAAAATCTTGTTCCACATTCTTACCAAAATGAGGTTTTGTTAACCTTTTTTTAATCTTAACTACTCTGGTAGAGATATGAAATTATCTTGGTTTTCATTTGCATTTCTTTGATGACAAATGATATTGACAATTTGGGTCCTTATTAACAATTTATAATTTATTTATTTATTTATTTATTTTTTAGTAGAGACAGGGTCTCATTCTTGCTCAGGCTGGTCTGGAACTCCTGAGCTCAAGCAGTCCTCCCACCTGGAGCTCCCAGAGTGCTAGGATTACAGGCATGAGCCACCACACCCAGCCAAACACTTTATAAATGTCTTTTATGAACTGTCTCTTTAAATCTTTTCTTCTTTTTGTTAGACTGTTTCTCCTTTTATTATTAGCTTTCAGGGTTTTTATACTGGATAAAAGCTTTTGTCAGATATATCTTTTAAAACTATTTATATATTCTATTGTTTACTTATTTTCTTTTGTTTACTTATTTTCTTTTGTTGAGAAGATGTTTTTATGTCTTAAAGATTTAATTTATCCATTTTATTATTTTACATTTTATACTTTCTGTTTCTTTCTAGTAAACATTTGCTTACTCTCAATTTACAATAATTAATTCTCTCATGTTTTCTCCTAAAACTTTATTTTTTGCTTTTCTGTTGAGGTCTATTATCCATCTTGAGTTAATGTTGTCTATATTATGAAGCAAGAATTGAAGGTTTTTTTTCCCCCAAAATACATGTATATCCAGTTTTCCTAGCATCAGTCATTTAAAGATTTTTTTCCTAACATTGAATATATTTAATATTTTTATTTTTAAAATATTTTCCCTTTTTTGAAAATCTAATGACCATGTAGGCGATTGTCTATTTCTGTGCTTTTTGTTTCTTTTTTTCTATTTTTTGGTTCTTACTCCAGTACCACTGTTTTGTTTACTATAGCTTTATAATAAGTTACAGAATCAAGTACTGTATATGCTGAAACTTAATTGTTCTTTTTAAAGAACATACTGAATATTCTAGATTTTCTGTAACCCATATCAATTAGTTTATAAATTTCTACAAAATGTCTGCTGGGATTAGGATTGGAATTGCATTGAAGGCATAAAATAATTTGGCCAAAATATATACTGAGTCTACTGATCCATGAAAATTATATACACTTCTTTAATTTTGTTCTTCATTAATTTCTGTGGACAATGTTTTACAGTTTTCAGTTTATAGGTCATGTGCAAATTTAATTAAATTTTTCTTTGTTTTCTCTGTTTTTTAATGCTAATATAAATCAAATTGTTCATTTTTTCTTTCCAATTGTTTGCTTTTAGTATATAAAAATAAAGTTGCATAATTACATTAGTTGTTATGTAGATTCCTAAAAAAATTGTATGTAAATAATGAAGTAGTTAATAAATAGCTTTTTATTTATTTTACTTGTCTTACTACAACAGCCATGACCTCTGGTGCAATGTTGAAGAAAAGTGGTGAGATAAGATAATCTTGACGTTTTCCAAAATGTATTGGGAAAGTACTCAATAGTTTACCATTAAATATGATATCAGCTGTAGGTTTTCCTTGAACCTCTTTATATAACTAAAAGAGTTCTTTTTTTATAATTAGTTTGCTGAGAGTATCTTTATCATTAATGATTTGAATTTGAATCCCTTGTCTCTGCATCTATTGGGATGATCATATGCTTTCTTTAGTAGTCTTTTAATAACAAGAATTATACTGATTATTAAAAATTAATCAGGCCTGAGATATACATAGGTTCCCAGGATATGTAAACATTTTATATATTGATAAACATGATTTACTTACATTTTATTAAAGATTGTTATGTTTGTGATCAAGAATGATATTTACATTTTTTTTTCTGGGGAGAATTTCATTATTGTGTTTATCAAACAAGTTGAACAAATGTTTTTTCCTTCTCTATTTTAAAAAAATAATTATATAAGACTACAGTTGTTTCTTGAAATTTTGACTATATTCAGCAAAATGATTTGACCTTGGAGGTATCTTTATGGAGTTAAGTTCAAAACTAAAAATTTAGTTAATAGCAGTAGGCTTTCAATCTTTCTGTTTCACTTCATGCCATTTTTGGTAGTTGTACTTTTCAGGAAATGTATTTAACTTATCTATATGTTCAAATCTATTGATATAAAGCTGTTGTTAATATATTTCCTTCTTTTATCTCTGTATTATCTGTGATGATATCCATGCTTTCAGTCAAAATTGGTAATCTGTGCTTTCACAATTTATTTTTAATTTAATAGATGAGCTAGAAGATTATCAATTTTTCTGGTATTTTCAAATGACCAACTTTGGCTTTATTATTCTATTTTGTCATTGATATTGTCTCTGTATTATTTTCATTAATTGTACTTATTGCTTCATTTTATTTTGCTTTTTTTTTAGCTTCTTAAGTTGCAATCACAAGTAATGACAGGATTTTATTTTTTGTAACATAAAATTTACAGCTATAAATTTACCTCTGAGTATTTTTATGTCTGTATCTCATTGCTTTTGATATGTTTTACATTATTGTTCAAAATATTTTCTTATCCTGTGTGTGCATATGTGATTCTCCTTTGATCTTTGAATTATTTATAAATGTACTGTTAAGCATACCAGAATTTGTGGTTTTTAGAGATATATTACTGATTATTAATTGTGTTTTCTCATAAAACCAACTCTGTATGATATTTGAACTTTCAAAATATTTGACTTTTATTTAGATTTCTTCAAGTGGTATACATCTTGGTGAATGTACCATGTGCAACTGAAAGGAATGCATATTGTGAAGTTATGTTCAGTGTTCTATGTCACAATGAAATTCAGGTGATGAAGAGTATTTTTTACAGATCTATGTCACTACTGTTTTTTTCCTAGTAGTTTTTATCAATTTTTGAAAGATAAGTTTAGTATAACACATTCTTATGGTATATTCTACTTCTGCTTTTATGTCTATCAATTTTTTTTCATGTATTCGGACTCTCTGTTATTTATACATATTCATTTTGGATTGTTTGGTCTTTATGAATAATTGATTTTTCATCATTCTGAAATGTTTCCCTGTGTCTCTTTTATTTATATTTTCCTTGAAATCTACTTTTTCTCAGTGCTATAGAACATACAGCCTATTCGCGCTTCTTATGTTTTTGATGTGATATATCTTATTCTATCCAATTAAGTTCAATATAACTATTTCTATTTATTTAATATAAATCATTCATAGAATTATTTTCCCCATATCTTCCATTTAATTACTGCATTAAATTTGTTAATATTGAATGAAAATATCAGTTTGGTTGCATATAATCCTAGAATTTTAATCTATGCATATTTGCCTCCTTTTTATTTCTTTCCCTATTTTTGTCTTCTTTTTGGATTACTCAAATACATATATTTAGACTTTCATTTTAGTTTATATAATTTTTTTAGATAAAGCCGTTTGCATAAATGCTTAGTGGTTGCTCTAGGGATTATAATGTACCTCCATAAATTTTCATTTCTGCAAGAATAACATTTTTATACTTGACATAAAATGTGGAAACCTTATGACTATATATAATTACTTACTTTCTTCCAATATTTGATACATAAAAATGTCATATATACATGTTTTTATATATATATATATATGTATGTATTAACCCCCAAGACAATGTTTTAAATTTACCTTTAAATAAGTTGCTAAAAATATTAAAAGAAAAATATTTCCTTTATTCACCAATTCCTCTTTTCTTTAATTTTTCAGATTAATCAATTTTCAGATTAATCATTGTCCTTCATTTTGACGAACTTCTCTTGATTAATTTTTTTTTGTTTTGTTTTTAGAGATTTTAATTTCTAAGAGGACATTACATATATATAATCTCAATATATATAACAAATAAAATATCATATAATCAAGACTTTTAAAATAAACCTTTCTATTATCTACTTGCAAATATGTTCAGAATACTTGAAATGCCAGCTATGTACTATGTTAAGTGTCTGCAAGGAAATAATTAACAGAGCAAATAGACAACGTACAGAAAGGGAGAAAATATCACAACCTATATATCCAATAAGAGACTAATAACCAGAATCTTTCAGCATTTCTTATATGCAGGTTTTCTGGCAAAATATTGTCTTTGATTTTTTTATTGGAAAACATCTTTATCTCAATTTTATTTTTAAAAGATATTCTCAGTGGATGCAGATGCCAATTTTGGGGGCACTTTAAAAATATGTTGTTCTATTGTCTTCAGGCCTCCATTGTTTCTGATAAGAATCAATAATCATTCAAATCATTATTTCTGTAGATATAATGTGCTGTTTTCCTCTGGTTGCTTTTAAGATTTTTCTTGATTGTCTCTTTATCTTTGGTTTACAGTCGTTTGATGATAAGCTTTGGTGATTTTTTGTTGTTGTTGTTTAAACCCTACTTGGGTTTTGCTAGACTTCCTGAATTTGTAAATTTGTATCTATTGCTACATTTGTAAAAATTTCAGCACTGTTTCTTCAAATATTGTGTCTCCACCACCCTATCTATTCTTGTTATTTGGGACTACAATTACTTTTATGTTAGAGTGTTTGATATTGTTCCACGTGCCCCTAAAGAGCTTCATTTATTTTTCAATCTTTTTTCTCTGTAATTGAATTTGCACAGAACCAAAACAAAACATAAAACAGCACACTTTATTAGTCTAGGCTTATAAATGTTATGATATTTATACTATTATATAATATTAAAAATCAAATATTTTTAATAGGATAATAATTTTAGCAGTAGAAATGGTGACATTTATGATAGTTTGTTATCATATCAGATAACTTCACTCTGCCTACTAACTTTATTTATATATTAATAATCTAAAACAGGGTTTAGCAAGCTATGGCCCATGGGCTGGCCACCTATTTTTGTAAATAAAGTTTCAGGGTTACAGCATTCCATTTATTTATAAATTTCCTATGTTGTTTTTGTGATAAAATGGCAGAGTTAAGTAGTTGCAACAGAAACCATAAGGACCAAAAACCTGAAACATTTACCTTTTGACCCTTAACAGAAAAAAAGTCGGCCCACTCCTGATCTAGAACACAGATCCTTGCAAATATACCAAAATACATTTATATGAATGTTCTTAAGGGACTCTGTCTTATTACCAGAAACACAAACTTTAAACTATGTTTTGAGAATCATCTTTGGATAATTCATTATTAAACAATTAATACCTAATGGATATACATTTCTCCCTGAGAAGCATTACATTTTCATTATCTATTTTATGACACAAAACATATTAAAACCATTTTTGCAGATATGAACAGAAAATGATTACCTATATGAAATGGCATAGTACTAATTGAAAATTAGTGAAATTCATGTGTACTAATCATTGCTTAAGGAAGAAAAAGTATATTTTAAAACAACTTGACAAGAAAGCAAAAAATACAGTAATACTTGATCTCTTGTCTAGTCTATTATCATGGGTAATACATTTTAAAAATTAAAATTTTGGTAATATGGTAAATATATATTTGAGTATTTATAATAACCACAAAATATGTTTTTAAGGTATGAGAGAAATCTAATAAACATTAGTGATTCTAACATTACAAAACAAAATTATGCAAAGAAATGCTTTAAAATAAAGTGAACAGACATAAGACATTCTTATAAATATGAATTCAGGAAGCATAATTAAATTTCTAGATACTAAATTTAATCATCACATAATATTAATTATATTAAAGATTGGAGAATGGAGAGAGAATCTAATGCAGACATTATGCACAAATTGATTACAGATTAAATCCATACATTATTTTACAAGAATAAAAGATAAAAATTTCCTAAGAGTATTCTAAAGTAAGACAGAAAATAACTATTAAAGAAACTCATGATTGGCTCATTACCTCAGGAAAAGATCTGGGAAAATATATGAACTTAGATCTGTGCCTGACAGGTTCAATAGCGGAAACTTTATCACATCCACATGAAAGGAGATTCTAGAACAAAGATCCTTAGACTGAAAACTCAATCCCTTCATTTAGAGAGTGAATGGAAACTGATGAATGGAGACTCCACGGAAAATGGACAAAAGTCAATGAAATATGACCCAATATCATGAAAATGACTGTGTATATATTTCTTTAACCAGTACTTGCTATATTAAAGTCATACTTAATGGTTTTTTCTATATGTCAAGTGAAGACAATAAGAGCTAACATTTACATAATATTTAATCTATTTCAGGCACTATTCTAAGCACTTTAAAACATTAATTCATATAATCTTCACAACAATCCTGTGTCATCATAAAGCTTGAAATTTTGGCATCTTATATATTTCCCTAGATCCATAGTAACTATTCTAGAAACCTGTTCTCAATTATGTCCTATCTCTAAAACCAAATTTTGTTTGTTTTTTTTTTTTTTTTTTTTTTTTTTTTTTTAGACAGAGTCTCACTCTGTTGCCCGGGCTAGAGTGAGTGCCGTGGCGTCAGCCTAGCTCACAGCAACCTCAAACTCCTGGGCTTAAGCAATCCTACTGCCTCAGCCTCCCCAGTAGCTGGGACTACAGGCATGCGCCACCATGCCCGGCTAATTTTTTCTATATATATTTTTTTTAGTTGGCCAGATAATTTCTTTCTATTTTTAGTAGAGACGGGGTCTCGCTCTTGCTCAGGCTGGTCTCGAACTCCTGAGCTCCAGCGATCCGCCCGCCTCGGCCTCCCAGAGTGCTAGGATTACAGGCGTGAGCCACCGCGCCCGGCCTAAAACCAAATTTTGAAGAGATAAATATTTAATTCTGCAATGCTTGGGAGTCTACAAGACCATCTCATTTCTCACATCACCTGCAAGTTCAGGGGTGCCTAAGACCACCCTCCTGTGTAATAATTCACTAAGACTCACGGAACACAATGAAAGCTGTTATATTCACATTTAAGATTTAGTATAGTGAAAGCATGCCATTAAAATCAGCCACAGGAAGAGGTCCTGGGGCAGAGTCCACGAGGTTTCCAAAGGTGAAGCTTCCAGTAGTACTTTTAAAATGGAGTCATGGACATCACTAATTTCTCCCAACAATGATGTGTGACAATATGCATGGAGTATGGCGAATGAGGGAAGCTCACCTGATCATTGGTACCCAGAGATTTTATTAGAGTTTGGTCGTGTAAACATGACTCATCACTCATGTGGCTGAATTTAGCCTCCAACCCCTCCAGAGGTCAAGCTAATACCTTGTGGCCCAAAGTTCTCACCAAAAATTAGTTAGCATGGACTATCAGGCATGGACAAATGCCCTCAGGTAAATGAAGACACTCTTATTAGTCAGGATAGTCTAAAGATTTAAAGATTACTTCCCAGGAAATAAAAGCAAAGACCAGACCTCTCTTTTGGTAAAGCTAATTATTAATATTTCCTACACTAGTCCACAGATACTGTGAATATTGTTTGGACTCTTTATGACAACATAAATATATAAGGTACATAAAAAATACTTCTTCATATTTTTATTAAAGGAAGCCTTATTAGAAATAAATGACAGGTGCAGAAAAATTATATCTAGTTACATAGTCCATCTTAACCAAATATGCTATTTCCTTAAAATGGCAAAATTAAAATCCTTTTCAAATTATTGTTATGTGACTTCAAAAGTATCCTGCATATTTTCTTGTGCTTAAAAAATGGAGAACACCTTCTGAAGAAAGATGTATATTCAAAATGATTATTACAATTTGTTTCCCTCCCGCCTTGTATCCAAGAAACTTATAAGAAAAATATAACTTGAAATACAGTAACAAGTAAATAAGCTGTAATTTCATGCCTTGAGGATCTATCATTTTCCTTAATTGTGAATAAAACCCTTATTTTAACAATACATTCAGAAAAGCAGTAAATAACAAATATAAATCCTTACTTTGCAGACAACCTAAAGTAAAAGAATCACAAAGTAGGACAAGTGTAGTGCAGAGTAGCAAGGCTGTCGAGGCACAAATGGCAATGTCTCATAAAATTATTTTTTCCCTAACTTTATGAGCAGAACTAAAAAGTGAGTGTAACTTTACATAAGCTTACTATACCAGACTAAATATGGTAAACTCTATGTATTGCTGAAGAAATATGCCTATTTATATTACGATATGAATTGGTTAAATCAAATATTTTGCTTGTTTTTGACACTACGCAGTCTGTGGTAATGTTGAATTTCCTTTCAATATTTGCAGCATAGCTACTAGGATATAGTAGTGGCTAGCATTCTGACTTCTTGCCTTAATAACTACTTTCACTGAAAATAAAACGCATCATATTGGACATTCATTTTCAATTTCATCTGCCAAGTGGAATGTTACCAAGTACAAGATCAATAGAGTGATCTGACCAAATACACAAATCAGATTATACTCTCTCTCTTCCACCACTAAAATTTTAAACTTACAACAGCACATAATACATCATTAAAAAGTATTCAATTTTTTGCAACATTTTCTACAGTACACAAGAGAATTTCTTTTTGCCAGCTAAAGAAATACAATTAATTGGATATTTTATTTAATGCTAGCATCATTAAGGTCATGTTTATAATGTCATTAATCAACTTTCTCATTTTCTACTAACAGTTTCACAGTAAATAACCTTTATTTATATTACCTATGTTGTTCATTGAAACTGTATTAAAAATATATTTATTTTTCAGATGTTTCTCATATAAATAATCTCAGAGGAACATATATTACCTACAGGTCTTTAAGTATCCACACCTAATCATTGGATGTCATAGAAAATATCAAAATCATATACAAAGATAAATTTTAGGGTAAAATTCAAGTATATATCTTGAACTTCTAAATTAAGGGAAAGCTAATATTATTATATTAATAATAGTATTTAGTTCTATATGCTATTCAATCTATGTTATTATATTTAAAAGTATATTTAATTTCCAATAGTAATTTTTTTTCCTGCTCCTTCTTCTGAGGCATTTCCAGTAGTAATTTATATTTGGTAATATTTTGTCTTTTTTCAATATTAGTATGGAGAATACTTTTATCTTTTTAACTGAATGAGTTTTAAATTTTTTTATTGGGGTAAAATATGTATAAAATAAAATTTGCCATTTTAATCATTTTAAGTATAGAGTTCAGGGGGCATTGATTACATTCACAATGTCATGCAACCATCACTTTTCTTTCCAAAAAATTTAGCTCACCCTGAGCAGAGAGTTTGTACCCACAGAAAATACTCTCCATGCTTTAGCATGATTGAGTTTTATATTCAGGATTACTTTATTCATGGATAAGGATACTTTGGGGATAAACTCTGAACCTATAATTTATTTAACTATAAAAACATTTTAAAAAAGTATTATGTTGAAAATTTATCTTTCAAAAATATTGTAGCATTGATAGTAGGTGTGAGGAGGGTTGTCTTCAGCTCCTGGTAGAAATTGGTCATACAGATAGTGTTGAAGGAGTATATTTTGAATTAAATTCATTTAGATGTATGGTATAGGAATTTAATGAAGAGATATCCATGAGCTGCCTTGGGCTTTGAGAAAGTGTACATCTCACTTTCTAGGTGATCTCATAACTAATCTAATAAGCAACCAGTAGCAGAATGAGAGACTTTGTCACCACCTGTTAGTTCTCTCTTTCCTTTTCAGAATATTCATTCTGTTCACAGTTATCAAAACGCAACTATTGGGTATGTGTATCTTCCAACACTTACTTAAGCTAGTAGTAAATCCGAAATACAAGCCAAAGTAAAATTTGGGCCCACATTTAGAAGTTGATGCTGCTAGATATGTCCTGCCACAAATATCAGAAAAATATTTAAATCTAAAACCATTAGAAGAAATTTGATTTAAGCAGAAACAGCATGTCCTTCATCTCAAAGATTTTTATTTATTTATTTAGATGCAAAAGACACAAATGTATTTGTTTTTAAGAAACTCTGTACAGGCAAACTCAGATAGCCTTCAATAGCTGGGAAAATCCAAGTAATCAGTGAATAAGACAGCAGGAGAAAATGCTTCATTTTCTAATTCTAATTTCTGTTTGTTTTCTAATATATTAATTTATTTGCATTATCATTTTCTACAAACGTGACTGCTCAATATAGTTAAATAAGCAGAAGTATTTCTGTTTTTTCTACAGATTGATAGAATTCTGTTTTGTACCAAAATTTATTTAATTTTTTTAAATGCCACATGTTATACATTCATCTTCAAAGTGCAAAAACAGACTTACTTTTGACATACACAAGTAATAATCCATCATTTTGTTTCATAAATGACAAGAACTTTTGTAAAATTAACTACATCTATAATACTTTGGCTTGAATTTTTTTTAATTATAATTTAAAATTTAATCATAGTTCAGTAGTCATAGTGAATCTGATCTGTCTCTGTGATTTCACAAATACAAAATCCTTCATACTATAATTAAAATCAATGTGTCTATATCTGATCTCATTTATCTTCCAACAAAAATTTGCTAGTTATTGTGCTTTTCCCCTCAGATTGCCTAAATCAGTGAATATCAACAGCAACTACCCCACTGCCTGGCACAGAAGGCTATGTGTCATTGTTCATTGGCGAATTTCCTTTCTTCACTCTCATATCTAACAAACCACATGCAGATTCTACCTTCCAAAAGCTCAGTAATTTCTCTCCTGCCACTTGACACTAATTTAGTCATGCTATCATTAATTCCCCTCTGAATTGCTTCAAGTTATCATTTCCTTGTTAATTTTCCTTTAGACAAATCATGTAATCTACTCTGTTTAAAAATATTTAGCCATGTCACTGTCATCAAAGTACTAAGGTTCTCTTATTTGTTCCACTGACATTGTATTTAATTCGCCATATAACTTATCACAAAGCATTGAGATCACATATTTGTTTTTTCTGTGTTTAGGTTTTTCTGTGTTTAAGAACATCATCTCTTAAAACAGATTACCTTCTTGAGATAGATGACTTCAAAAGTAAATATCTTGCATATTTTCCTGGGCCTGAAAATTGGAAAACATCCCTAGTAAAGAAGGTATATACTCCTGTCTCTACCACTTACTAGCTGTACAATCTTGTCCAAAAATCTAACTCTTCTGAACCTCGATTTTCTCATCTGTAAAATGGAGATGTTAATAATAAAATTTACTGGGCCTGGAGTGGTGGCTCACACCTGTAGTCCTAGCACTCTGGGAGGCTGAGGCAGGAGGATTGTTTGAGACCAGGAGTTTGGGATCAGCCTAAGCACCATAGCGAGACCCCATCTCTACAAAAAATCAAAAAAATTAGCCAGGCCATGGCGGTGCCCACCTGTAGTCCCAGCAACAGGAAGGCTGAGGCAGGAGAATTCCTTGAGCCCACACGTTTGTGGTTGCAGTGAGCTATGATGATGCCACTGCACTCTATCCCAGGCAACAGAGCTGAATGGAACCTGTCTCAAAAAAAAAAAAAAAAAAAAATTATCATGCAGAGTTGTAAAGATTACAAAAGTTATTTTGTTATATCACAAAGAATGGTCTTCAGAAGCACATTAAGCACTATATAAATATTAGCTGTTATTTCATAAGTAGTATATGATACTTATCATTGTATAAGATAGTACTTCTTAATAGATCTTATGCTGAATTAATATACATTAACAGTTTTATCCTCGATAAGTGAATTAATGCATAAATTCAACCAAAATGATTAATAAATGAAGCAATGAGTGATACTTCCTCGCTCCCACCAAAAATTGGAAATTCTGTAATGTAGAATCATTTTCCAAAAAATTATAGTCTTAATATACCTACTACTTGCCATAAATACATTATACTTAAAAAAATTATATTTTATCAATTCCATAATCTTATTTATAAAACACACAAGATTTTATTTCTATTATTTTTATAATTAGTTGTATTTTTATTCACTATAACCAAACTGCTAAGCTATTTTGTAACTAAAGCCATTATGTTTCAAATCATACAGATGTCTATCAATTTAACCTTATAATGACAATAGTGTGGAATTCTTTCTCCTTTTTTTATTTTAGAAGACATAACCTTGTATTACTCTGGAATCAAAATGCACCTTGCACATAACTAAGCTACATACATTAATGGTACAATTTTAGTGGTGCTCACAAAGTCCTTTTACAAGAACCCCACTGTGAAATTATAATGCAAATATGGCTTAAAATATGAGAAATACAAAATTATACTCTTAGCCTTCAAATATTTTTTGTGAATTTATTTTACCAGACTCTTCTCAGAACACTGTACTAAAGCATTTTTTTCTAAAAGGATGGTATTTTTTGTTACAGAAAGATAAAGAAGAAGGAGTATTTTGGAATGTGAAGCAATCTCTTGAAAAGTCTAGGTCTCAACAATGTAGTTCCAGGTAGCCAGAGATTTGCTGATGCTTGTATAGGAGATGCCTATGCACAATAAAATTTAATAATTTCTTGTTTAGAGATTTATTTACCTTTTTACAAGGGCAATTAATAAATAAACTATAAGAAATAATTTTGTTTAAGCCTTCTGTTTGCAACCCCAGGATTCTGCTGGCCAAACTCTGTTCACCTAAAAATGTCATATTGAGGAAGCTGTCATTCTAGATTCCTGGTCCTATTCCTTGCTACGCTGCTTAATTTGAGGAAAATGGTACTATATACTCTAATAGTATTCTGAATATACTTCCCATAGAGACCAGTCCATGAGCTATGGTTAATAATAATGGAAATGCTACAATCAATAATATTCTATCATACCATAGTAAATCGTATTTGAAGGATAGTCTTAACAATTAACAATCATTAATGGTATGGTTTCTAAGAGGAATAAAAAAATAAACTCTGCATTCCAAAGTGCTAAAGATCTCAGCCCTTCAACTTTTAGAAAATAACAAAAATGTAAGTTGAGGGATATTCCCAAAATAATATCCAACAATTACAAGTTTCTCTCATGATATTGGTCACAATGAGATAAACTATTCAGTAGTTTTAACTTCATTGAATTTACTGACCAAAAAAATTTTGAGCCAGAGTGTTTGAAGCTGCTTTCAGTTTCTAAGTAGCTCCTGTTTTAAAAAACACAGGAAAATACAATGAAATATTGCACATCAAATTTACTTGCGTGAATATTGGCTAAAATCTTAAGTAGGAGAAATTTGAAACATTAACTAGATGTTTTAATTATAGATAGATTTAATTTACCAAGAATATCCTTACCAACAAATAGCATAAATCATTAAAATCTAAATACTGGGTGGTGGTGAGAAGAGAACAAGTCAGTATATAAATCATTAAAAAAAATAAAAGAATGTAGCCTTTTAGTTATCATAAAATATATCAGACACAAATTAAAAACACTATTAAAAGAATTTGGCAAGAAAATTCACTTCTTAAAATATATTCCCTAAAGTTCTTCCAATCATCCAAGAACCATGCTACAATTACCTTTTTACAGCATCTCAAGTTTTGAAGTTTTATTAGCTATGAAAGAAATATATTGGGATTATTGGCCAGAGCTTGCCACAGTTATTTCCACTTTGCAAACACCTCATCAATCAAGAAATTGCCATTTTTTTCCTATAGAATATATTGAAGTTCATATTGCCTAAATGACAGTGAGAAAGAGACTTAATTCTCTTTGGGATGGTGATGATGTACTTTCACTTTTTCTCCATCATTTTCAGCCATTATGGTACTTTCATTCTGAAAATGTGCACACATGTGAAGCAGCAATAGAGTACTAAAATGCCAGAGGCTTTCTTATATGCCAAGATATGAAAATCCCCAATGTGCTGCAAGCAGCACATTAAATGAAACAAACTCCAGCATTAATTTATAGGAATAGTTCTAAAAGTTTTCTCAAACTGTCCTGATGTTTACCATGTGAATAATTCAACCTTACAAGTTAAGAACACTTCTAAGCCTCTCTGTAGCCAAAAGATGACTGTTTGCATTATTATATGTAGCATCTTCCTTGTTTTATGAGTTGTTTCCAAATAGTAAATCTAAGAGTGCCCTTGTCACTTAACCAATTTGTTATATATATTCTGACACTTTTGTCCTAATTCTAGAATAATGAAAACTAAGTTTACATTTTCTGATTAGGTTACCTGGGCTCATTGATTTTTAAAAATAAAATGCCAGCATTTTTATATATTGTGTATCATATTACTCTTTGAAAATTGAGGCATTCATTTATACATCTTTTTTATATGTATCACAGAAAATTTTATGGTATACAATAATTTTAAGAAGATTTATTTTCTATAAAACCTATTTTAAAACTTCATACAGGCTTGTGCAATCCATGCTGATAATTCTATTAAAAATATAAACCTATACCTGAATGTATATAGATATGCATATATATATATATGTGTGTGTATACTTAAAATGTATGACTTAATTTATTTTAGGAGTTAATCCATAATTTGTTTCATTTTTATGCATGTAGAAAGTAGGAGAAGGTGTTTCTTCATCATATTTAGTGCAAGAGCACAATGTGTTGTGTTTGTTTAGCACCTGCTGTGCTTCCACATGCCAATCCACACTTTCTTCCTCACTCTCACTTGTACAAGCAGCAAACAGAAGGGACGTTGAGTAGGATGGTTTTATTTGAAATAAATATATCTCCTTAGTACTTAACAGCATTTTAGACCATTTACAAATCCTGCCATTTTCAAGGTCTATCTCATCTCCCACTTTCTTGATGGGAAATTTCCAGGTACTAATAATCCCCAGTTTTCCTTTCTCAGAAATGTAATGTTTTTAAAAATCAGTAAGTCTCCCAAATGTGTCATTCCTTAATTGAACTTAAGCATTTTTTAGATTGTTTAATTCTCAAATGCTGACTGTTTGACATAGTGCTATATCCTCATCTTTGTTATTTTTACCTGATAATTTGTAGAAGTTATTAGAAGCATTTCTTGAGTACTTTAGATATATTTGAAGAGGGATAATGACCAAGTGGAACATTCTCAGATGAAATGACCCCAATTATAGAAAAACATGTTCAGTGAAACGGATTTGAAAGAAGTAGTCATATGTAGTCCAAAAATATACAGATGGCAATTTGATCATTACATTGATATTATTCAAAATATTCTATATGAATAAGATAATAGATAAGTGTTGATTCAGAGGTTAATAAATTAACAATTAATATCAATGTACAATTACAATTTTGAGGAAGGATGGTGTAGATTATTATCTAAAATCTAATTAGATCAGTGGACAGCCTAGGAACTGAACAGACAGAATCAAGTGAGAAAACATATCAGAAAGGCGGAAGGACCAAGGGCACAAGAAAAGATATCCTTCAATCAATTAATGAGTCAATTCCTCAATATTCCAGGAATTCAAGTGTCAATGATACCAGAATATATGACTTTTCCCCCTTCAATTAGCACTGCTTCTGCTCTAAGCCAAGCTTAAGCCCTTCCCTACCATCATCCTGAATAAATGAGATGTAAGAGACCAGTGGAGAACAAGAGGACACCCATAGTTCTGCTATCATTAAGGGACATGGCCCATCAGTTGCATATTTACTCACAGTGATTCATAAACTCAGTTTAGATGTGAAGCCATAGTTCTGGATTTTTAAGACTTACCTCTTTCCTCCACAGGGAATGTAGTAATCTGTAGTCCTGAAAAGGCCTGTTCAAAGACAAAACTCCACAAGTAGTTACTAGAACTGAAATCATTCCTGGACTGAAGAAACAAAGGAGGGAGTACTTAAATAACATGATCTGACATGAAAAAAATAACTGCTAATCTTATGTTACATGCATCTGAAATTCATTTCAATTTAAAAAATCTTGATACTTTAGAATTTCATTGTAAGCTAATTCAGTTTCAAGGAAGTAAATTTATGAAAAAATAGGTATGTACAAGAAAACAATTTGATAAGGAAGATAAAAAATTAACAGGGTCAGTATATTCTCTATATAAGCAGGGTTTCCCAGGGGAAATATTTGGAAAAGAGAGAAAAATAGTGAATTAGTCATGCAGATGTATAAAATAATAAAATATATATCTTAGCTTGTGCGTATACAAATATAACATATAAAGGTAATATGAGTGGTTTACCTTTAACATTTTTAAAAAAGGAAGAAATCAGTGAGACATCCACTATATATAAATATTGTGAAAGGGAAGGGACACTAATAGGTTGTGACTAAGATTTCCTTTCTATTGTTGGGTGATTATTAGATTAATTATCATGAAAAACATTTAACACTTTTCAGAAGTCTGAGATAGTCCATGGATATCTCTTTATTGAAGTCTTACAGCATATGTCTAAATTAATTTTTTCCAAAATATATTCATTCAACATCTTTTTTGTGTGTGTGTGACAAGCTTTCATATTTTTATTATTCTGTTTCAGGGAGAGTGGTGAACTTTTTCATTCAACATCTTTTGTATGACCAATTAAGACAAGGAGCTGTGGACCTCCAGGAAAAACAATGATTTTTTTTTTTTTCCTCCTTCCTGCAGTGTCCCAGTTAGTTAAAAGTTCAAGAACTAACTTTTAAAAATACAATATATTTCAATAAATACTATAGTATGCATCTACATGAGAAAGTCAATTCATCCCATTTGGCGAGAATTAAGTCTAGATAATTCCGTAAGTTGCTTACTGGGCTGAATTTTGAAGAACATATAGTTTAGGAGATAGCTAAGTGTATTACTTCCTCATGAGGTGGAAATTTCATGCATAAAGATATGAGAAAGATCAGTTTGCTTTGAAATTAAATGGATCACTGTTAACTGAAGTTTACTTTGCACTGGCACACAGCAGATGATACAGTGGAGATATACACTGATGCCCAGTCACAAAGACTTCTCTTTTTTTTGATTAGTCATTTATTTTTCCACACTAGCCTATGTAATTTCTTCTTACTCACAAAGGTAGCAGAGCCACTAATAGATTTTAAGGAGGAAAATAACACAATTATATTTGCATTTAACAAGTGTACTGTGATGACACTAAGCAGAATAAAGGAGAAAAATCAGATGGTTAAATTAGAAAAAATAGGAAGATATGATGAATATAAAAATAAAATGATGTTAGAGATGGAAAGGAGTGAAGATTCTAATATTTAAGAGATATATAATCAGCAAAGTTTGAACTACTACTGGGTATTATAGAAGGTAAAAGGAAGCTGTAAGATTTTATTTCTGATTTATTCATCAATATAAGCAATATTATAGAAGAAGTAAATTTGGTGAAATGATGGAGTCAACATAGAATATATTCAATGTTACATGTTTATGGATAAACTTTGTTAGGTGATAGAACAGGTAGATATGAATATAGGTTATAAAATGGAGAAGTTCTAAATTTTTAATCAAGAGCAAATGGGTATTGAGTATAGATGAAAGTATACATATAAATAATTGGTATGGATAAGTAGACTGAGGGAAAAGAGAAAAGGAACAAAAATGTTGGTCTCTAAAATTAGCATTTAAACCTTTGACAAGGAAAGGGAATCAGACAAGAAAATAGAAATATTGAATAAAGAAAGAGAAAACCAAGATAATTTTTTAAAATATTAAAATTTAGAAATATATATCAAGAAGAAGGGAATGGAGAAGATTGCTCAATGATTGAAAGATAGTAAATATGATGATATATGTAAACCACTCCCGAGATTTAGCAATAAGTTTTGGTTGAACTATAATCCTGAGGAAAACACAATTTATTGATGGGTTTGGCTTTTAATAATTGTCCTATGCACATTTTTAAGAAGTTCAAAAATATTTTTGAGTATCATAAATGTTTTGTCTAACCTTTATTTATAAAGTATAGCTAATCTTTACATGATATATATGACCCTTTGTAAGCAATAGTTTTAATGGAAAAATATTAACAAGAATGAAGAGTACCTTCATTATTTTTTCCAGCTCAGCATTCTGAAATTTTCAATTTTCTACTGTTATAAATACTAATAACATTACAATGTATACGTCTACATATAAATTCTTTGGTAATTTTCATTTCTTGACAAAAGTGTTCTGGAATAGGATTATTAACATAACCAAAATTTGTAATTAGCAGGAAATAGGATATAATACAATAGAGGTCCTGATGTATATTGCTAAAATGATTTTCTAGTAACCATTACTGATTTATACTACCATAAACAAATTATTAGAAGCTATATTGTAATCGAATGGAAAGCTGGTCTGGAATAACGAATTAATGAATTTAAGTTTCCTTCTATAGGTATTGTAGAGGTATTAAAATATTTTCAATAGAAATGTGAAAATAACTTATTTTCAGGATGATAAAACAGCAATAAACAGTAAACAGCAATAAATAAGTTGAGTGAATGAAGAAATAGATAAGTACAACAGTAATGAGAAAAAACCAAGCAGACAGCAATATTTTCATTAATATTTTTTCTAGCATATGCATTGAGCACAAACTACACCACAGATATTACACATGAAAGGGAGATGAACATCTCAGACTGTTCTTTTAGAAAAAATAAGCATCTAAATGTCCATTGAGACTTCAGATCAGAGACTAGGAAAAAGATGAAAACAGCATACCTGCTGTTTAAAATGTCAAAGCTCAAACACTTTAATATTTCATTAATTCTTTTGTTTTCAAGATGTAATATATGAAAATGTCACTCTCCAATTCTATGCCTATCTATACACAAGTACTTACCATCACCTTTATGCTCTTGGGATATCCTCCCTTCTTTATCCCTTAAAACTGATTTTTTTTTTCTTCATGGTATTTGCATCCTTTTTATTATATGACATGGCTTTGAAAAGAGTCTTCAGCCTCCCTGAAACTTGATCACTGGGGATATAACTTCTAATTATGTACCAAGAAAATTTTGCTATTAGAACTTTAGATTTTATGACAAAGTTGATCGTAGTAAGACCATAATGAAATACAAATTTCCTTAATGTTAGCTTTTCAGTTTGGAAGATAAGGATATATCAGCAATCTTCATCTTGCCACCAATATCAATATAGAAAGTAAATAGGCTTTGATCTGCACTTGTGGTCCCTGTCTTTATTATTTCACAATGAACATGCAGCATATAAAAGCTATTTTGTAAGAGAAAAAACAAAACAAAATTAAAGCATTGAAACATACATAGCTTCTCTTTTCTGGTAGAATGCACATTTTTGAAAACCAAAATGACCTGCTAATTAAATCAAATATAAAATTAACCTAGTAAAAAAATATTTAGTTGACCCAATTATAACAAATAAACAAAAAAGCAGTTGATTTATTATTAAATTTTGATTTTAATTACTCTCATTGTTAAACTGGCTGTTTTGATTTAAGTAAATATGAATTAATGTAATTAAAGAATTAATATAATTTTACGAAAATTAATCTACTTATTAAAATAAAATATAATAATGGGAAAATAATTTGGTGGTTAAACCTAAAGCTACTCTAAAAAGTGAAGCCTGTTAAAAATAATAACGTGGCGGTGAGTTTCTTTGATGTGAAGAAATTGAACCTCTTGTGTATTGCTGGTAGGAAGGTAAAATGGTATAGCTACTATAAAAAACAGTGTGACAATTCCTAAAAAGTTAAAAGTATAATTACCATATGATCCAGAAATTCCACATTTGGTTAGATAGCCAAAGAGATTGAATTCATAGACTAACAGATATTCATCTGCCCAGGTTTATAGCACAGTTAATCCCAATAGCCTAGAGGTGAAGGAACCCGGTATTCATCAAAACAATGAATGGATAAAAACAATGTGTTCTTTGCATATGTTATGGTTTGAATGTGTCCCCCAGGGTTAATGTATTGGAAACTTAATCTCCAATGCAGCAGTGTTGAGAAGTGGGAATTTTGAAAAGTGATTAGTTCATGAAGGCTCTGAACTCATGAGTGGATTAATGCCATTATCCCAGGAATGGGTTAGTTATCATGGGAGTGATATCCTTATAAAGACCGAGTTTGCACCCTTCCCACTTGCTCTCTTGCACTTTCTTGCCCCTCTGCCTTCTGCCATGGGATGATGCAGCACAAAGGCCCATGCCAGATGTTGGCCCCTTTTAATAAAGGATTTGTTTTGTAAAATTTGGATTCAGGTCAAAAGGCTGCACTTAAGGATCTAGAAGGCCACAGGTTCCCCACCTCTGCATTAATCCTTTCCCTAGAAGAGAATGTAAAACCAATGAATGACATTCACTATTTTCTTTGATAGCCTGTAATGTAAGTGCTATGAAGTAAAGTTAACAATACTTAAAAACTATGATGTAAATTTACAGTTCTTACCTGGTATGATGAATCAAATATTCATTTTTGAATGGTCTGAGTCATTAGTAATCCTGTCTGAATTGGATTGTTGCAGTTTCCCATTGATTTTAAACTACTGATACTAAGAAACACCCCAAGGTATTTCCATACATATTCTTTTTGACCTCCATTGTGGCATAGTAGTCCAATTTCCTTTGGCAATTAGAATCAAGCACCTCAGTCAACATAATTACTGCCACCTTTGTCTGTTGATTCAGTAGTATGAGGAGCCCACATTGGCCATGTAGCAGTCCTAACTTCCTGTTCAATAAAATTATTGGTGTATCTCCTGCAGGAAACACTCCTCTCTTTGTTGCTAAGATTTGTAGGCCAGGAGAGCATGAGGTCACAAAGACTAGAAGAAAATATTTGGCTAGTAGTTCAATAAGGGTAATAGTGAATGATAGCACTCCCATTTTCATCCCCTGATTCCTGGACCCATGAATTCTGCCTATTGCAGAAATAGCACCATATATTCGATGCTGATTCAAAGACTATATAGCATCAGGAGAACCTTGCCTCAGTACTACAAGGTATTACAGCTTAGCTAGAAGTGTAACTGAGTCTTTCAAAGGCCATGACACTGTTCTATCAAGTTGTTTAGTGTTCTCCTGGGAAATGAGGGCCTGCAGCTTCCCTAAGCTACTACCTTCCTGATGTCACTCCCAAGTCTATTAATGTTTTAAAAATTATAATAACTATAAACTACAAACCAATGGTTATCAAAATTAAAAGTCTAATACCACTTAACAATTGTACAAAAAGTGAAATACTTACATATAAATCTAATAAAGCTTGTATGGCACTTGTATTCTGGAAACTACATAAAACTGATGTAGAAATCAAGGGTTAAATAAATGGAAATACATACTGTGTTTGTTGGGTGGAAAGCTTACCATAGTAAAGATGTTGATTCTCTCTCAATTGATATACAGATTTGACATAATTGCTATTATAATATCATATGATATTTTGGAGATACAGCCAAGATTATTCTAATATTTATATAGAAAGGCACAGAAATTATTATAACTAAAATAACTATGAACAAGAAGTAAAAAGTAGGAAGATATCGTCCACTAAATTTCAAAAACTTTTATATTGCTGTTGTAATCAAGATTGTGGTATTGGCAGAGAAATAAAACAAAAAACAATGAAACATAAAAAAGAATCCAGAAATAGACTCAGACCAATATTTTTAATGGCTATTCGACAAAGGTGCCAATTCAGTTGAGAAAAGATAGCCTTTTCAAATGGCTGTGGAGTAATTGGACATTAACATGCCCCCCACCAAAAAAAAAAAAAAAAGGAGAGAGAAAGGAAAACAAACAAACAAAGCATGAAAAAACAAACAAACAAAAGTCCCTTAGCCTAAACATCAAACTTTATACAAAGGTTCATTCAGAATGCCCAAAATGGATCATGAACTTAAATACAAAATGTGAAACTATGAAAGTATAAGCCTATCAAAGAATAAGAGAAAAACTTGGAGATCTAGAGCTAGATAATAACTTCTTAGACTTGAGACCAAACTCACATTTCATAAAAGGAAAAGAATGGATAACTTCCATTTCATCAAAATTAAATATGTTTGCTATATGGAATACACTATTAATAGAATGATTGGAAATCTATGGAGTGATAGAAAATACTTGCAAAACACGTATTTAACAAAGGACTAGTATCTAGAATATATAAAGAACTCTACAACATTAAAAATCATTAACAAATGGAAAATGCAATTAGAAAATGGGCAAAAGACAAGAAGAGATACTGTATAGAACAAAATATCCATTGGAAAGTAAGCATATGGAAAGATAATCAAAATTAGCTATTGCAGACATGCATATTAAAGCCCCAATTAGATGTCACTCTATACCTGTCAGAACAGCTTAAATAAAATAATAATAATAATAGCATCAAATGCAGGAGAGAATGTAGAGAAACTGGATCAATAAAATATTTCTGATGGGAATGTAAAATGGTACAACCATCTGGAAAGCAATTTGGAAGTTTCTTTAAAAACTAAACATGCAACTGCTGCATAGTATAGCAATCACACTCCTGGGCACTTATTCCAGAGAAAGAAAAATTATATTCTGATCAAAACTTGTATAAGAATGTTTATACTAGCATTAATCATAATAGCCTAAAATTGGAAGCAAACCTGATGTTCTCCAACTGGAACATGATTAAACAAATTGTGGTAAACCTATATAATGGAATACTACTTAGAAATAAATAAGAACAGATTATTGATACATTTATAAACCTGAGAAAATCTCAGAGAATTTTGGTGAATGAAAAAAGCTAATCCCTAAAAATTGCAAAATCCCCCAAATTATTTCTATGTGATTTTATTTACATAACATTCTTCAATTTAGAAAATTCTAACACTGGAGAATTGATTAGTGGTTGCTAGAGCTTAAAAAGTGGGTGGGGGAGGGAGAGAAGTGTGTTTATAAAGGGCAACATGAGAGATCCTCACAGTGATGGAAATGTTTTATATTCTGATTTATCAATACCAATAACCTAGTTGTTATATTGTACTATAATTTTGTAAGATATTACCATTGGGGGTAACTGAGTAAAGCGTACCAGAAATCTGCCTGTATTACTTCTGAAAACTGTGTATTAATCAACAATTATCTGAAGTAAAAAGTTTAAGATAAAAAACAACTACATGATAAGAGTAGCTGTACAAAGTAGGATAGCATCTATTAAAAGAAACCAGAAATATTTTTCAACATGAAAATAACATCAGTTGAGCATCCTTAACTTTCTTGTTTTATATAAGAATATAAAAAATAGAATGCCACATGGTCAAATAAATGAAATATCTTTGTTGCAGAAACGACCTATAATGGAGAACAAAATAACAGAATTTCAAATTAGCTACAAATGTCATATCTTCATTTGATTACTGCAACATGCATGAATATAGCATGTTGTAATATAGTATAAAAAATCTTGAAATAGGAAGTTTTAAAAACTGGAATAAAAGCAGATTGAATAAATTTGAAGTCTAATGTTTTCTCCAAAATTCTAACAGTAATTATGAGACATCATTATATGTGGAGAACATAAAAATAATCTGGAATTAGTTTCATTTAAAATTTATTTTTACCCACAGAAATTAATAAAATAATATGCTTGAAACCACTACTTTAAAATGTATGCATATTCCATAACTTCTACTAGACATCATATAATGGAGACAGTATTTGTATTCAAGTAGTAGAACTGTAGATGATATATTTTCAATTCTCAACTTTGTAAACTAACACCTGGGCCTACTGAAGGCTGGAAAGCCAATGAAATTGACCTTTGATTCACACAGTCTTTCATAATGCTCAGGATTGACTGGGGTCTATAATTTGTTGCTTACACTTGGAAATATGTAAGTATATTCTCAGTTTCCAAAATAGAAAAGCACAAGACTATATAAAAATCGTTCAGGGGAAAATGAAGGCTTCTAATGGACATAATAAATATCTTAATAGACATAACATGATCTAGATAGAATTTAAGAGTTGTTTACAAAAATGTCTATTAGCATAAATTATCAAGAAGACATCTCAAGAACAAAATATAAATATTTTTTCTATGGAATATATCCCCTGATATTGTTAAACATCTTCCTACTAATCCAACTTTTATAATACACTTCTTTTCACACTCAGTTCTACTCACACTCATTGTCTTGGTCCTTGAATAGGTAAAACTTGCTTTTGTTCGACCTAAAATGTGCTTCCTCTTATCCTAATATTTATGGCCCCTACTCAATGTTTAGGATTCTCTACCCTACCTTCATCATCACATTGCTATATAAAACTCCTTGTTTATTTTCTGGTTTGCTCTTTTTACAACAAAAAATTATTTTGTTTGTTTGTGTGTTTACTTATTTGTGTGGTTTTTTGGGTGACTTTTGATAATGGTATGACTGGTGTAGCTTCTATAAGCCCTGACCCAGGTGGTACCTGGCCCATAACACATGCCCTTGTTTTATAGTCAAAAACAGTCCAAGATTTCTTAGGGAAGAGCCAAAGTGTTATATAGCTCCTATAGTAAATAGCACAGTGTTGAATACCTAATTGATGCTTGATATTCTTGACCAATTGAGTAAATTGCATACATTTTATAACATATTTGTTGATTAAATTAATAACTCATACTTCACCCTTTAGAAATCATGAGATTAGATGATTCGCCAGAAACTTAAACATAATTTAAAAAAATTATCTTCCATTTCAGAAAGAAAGGAGAATTATGATAGGTTTTCTAGGGCTTTATAGAAGGTGATAGTGCTTTTCATTTTCTTAAAGAATATACTATCTCCAGATATGTAAATTTATATTTTGTGCAAGGTTAAAGAGTATGAAATACAGTCCATGCTAATACTTAAATTTTTGACATGGCTACTTTCCCCTAATCAGGGGACAAATATTTAAAAACAGGCCGAATCAATCTTCTGAGATGTTACAACTGTAGCAAATATCAATACAGAGCACCACAGGCAGCTGCTGGATGGTCTCAAGGGCCAAACATTTGATGTGTTCTGTCATCAAGATGTGATAATTCTTTGGCCACAGTACATGATGACTTGAGACTTTTAAACATTGTGTGGGGAGAGTGGAGAGCGTGGTAAATCTCCATATCAAAATTTTAACTACCAACCCAAATGAAGGTGAAAAGGACTGTAGCAATATTCACAGCTTGGGAGAAAAATTATAACAACAAAAGCAAAGACTAAAGTATAAATGCTTTTGGACCACATGAATTAGAAGTAGACTTTTACAAGGTGAGCTATTATAATGAAACTTTTAGGGATAATTAAACAAAAGGTCAGATTCTTAGTTACTCATCATTGATAAAAATTATCAATGAGCACAGCAAATTAGCTACAAAGAATTATTAGCAGAGGCAAAGGTAATTTGGTAAATATTCTGTGCAATAGGTTGGGTATTCAAAATGAGAAAGAAGAAGAGTTTGATGTAACAATTGTACACCTTAATGGTGGAATCCAATTTTTTGCCCATTTCTTACTTGATTTAACCTTGGGAAATTAGAGCTATAGCACTAAAGATGAGTTTGAGGAAAGTGCCACTGCTTTGGTTCTACTGATGTGTAAAAACAAATTGCTTACATTTGGAAAATTGATATATGTTACAAATATTGTCCCAGAACTTTGAAAAAGCATAATTAAGCATCATGAGAAGGGAAAAGAAAACTCTTCTGCCTCTTCCTTTATTGTGACAATTTAATAATTTCACCAACATAGGAGAGACTCTGACTGGAAAGATTTTTAAATATGAAAGGAGTGGTTTTGATTATCTACTTATGCAAACAAACTACAGCAAAACCCAGTGGCTTAAAACAGTAATTTGTTACCTTTTATGCTTCCATGAATGACTAAATTCAACTATATGGTTCTCTCTTGGATTACAACAAGTTGTTGTGACACCATAGTCGTTTGAAGGTTTGTCAAGAGTGTACAATGAAAAATGCTTGCTTACTTGGTGGCAGTTCATGCTCATTATTGTCTGGTAACTGTTATGGTGCTGCCTATGAGAGCTTGTAAATATGACCATTCCATGGGATTACTTTGGCTTACTGTAACATGGCAGCTGGATTCTCAGAGTGTCACAGAGAAAGTATTCCGAGAAACACATAGCTGCCACTCTCTTAAGGACTGGGCCAAGATATATGCACACAGTCAGCTCTTAATATTGTACAAAGAAGTCATGAAATTTTCCAATTATACAGTGAAATATTTAATAGTATAAATCCTGTCTCTCTATGAAAGAAATGTCAAATAATTTGTGGTTATTTTTAATTTTCCATAAGAAATAACATGGTATAGTGACTCTTAGGTAAACATCATATGCAAATAAGCATCTAAAAGCAAAACAACTTACAGAACTGGGAAAATTTAGTTCTTTTTGGTCACAAAGGAAATAATCATTAGTATCAATGCCTCCTTCCCTCCCCCAACTGCTCCACACCTGATGAATGTTACTTCCCATATGTGAATATAAGTGTTGATCAGTTAGTACAATTTCATGGTGAGTGTATGTGGTGCTTGATTTTCCATTCTTGTGATACTTCATTTAGAAGAATGGGTTCTAGCTCCATTCAAGATAATACAAGAGGGATTAGTTCACCGTTGTTTTTTTATGACTGAGTAGTATTCTATGGTATACATATACCACAATTTATTAATCCACTCATGAATTGATGGGCACTTGGGTTGTTTCCATGCCTTTGCAATTGTGAACTGTGCTGCTATAAACACTAGAATGCAGATGTCTTTTTTACACAATGTCTTTTTTTCCTTTGGGTAAATACCCAGTAGTTGGATTCCTGGATCAAATGGTAGTTCTACTTTTAGCTCTTTGAGGTATCTCCACACTACTTTCCACAGACGTTGTACTAATTTGTAGTCACACCAGCAGTGTGTGACTGTTCGTGTTTCTCTGCATCCGTGCTAACATTTATTGTTTTGGGACTTTTTGATAAAAGCCATTCTCACTTGTGTTAAGTCATATTTCATTATGGTTTTGATTTGCATTTCTCTGATGATTAGCGATGTTAAGAAATTTTTCATGTGTGTTGTAGTATAGCTTGAAGTCTGGTAGATTGATACTTCTCAATTTGTTCTCTTTGTTTAAAGTTGCTTTGGTGATATGGGTCTTCTCTGGTTCCATACAAAGCATACAATTATATTTTCTAGATCTGCAAAAAACAATGTTGGTATTTTAATAGGGATTGCATTGAATCTGTAGATCACTTTGGGTAGTAGAATAAACATTGTTAAAATGTCTATATTCTGTGTTTTTTGAGAGAGATCTACATAGGGGCTTTCAAATAATACCAAATAGTGTATATGCAGGACAAAGAATAAATTCCTTTTTTTCAAGAAAATTTTGTTTTACCAGGGATATGCCACAAAGTATTTCTAGAGACATCTTATAGAACATGATGGAAAGTTAGATCAATGAACCAATTTTTCAATTCCATTGATCTGCATGAAAGGCATTAGTGAATTCTGGAAACCTGGAAGAGTATGAGTTATGAACATTAATAATATGAGATTGGATAAAGATTTGGGTTAATACTTGTATATCAAGAAGTACATTTTTTTTTTTGTTTGCTTATTTGCCTGTTTTATTTGGATGGTTTTTAGAGTAGGTAAGGTATTTTTAATTTCCAAAGGAGTCTGGTTGTTTTCAGAAGTTGGGCGGAATAAGAAATGACAAAAGAATAAAAGAAATGACTAAAGAATAGAAATAGAAAATAGAAATATAAAAATAAATGACTAAAACATAGAAACTTAAAAACATTAATTCACAGAAGATATGTAAAAGATGATCAGTATTTGTGGAAACGTGGGAGGCTATGTAAGTGAAATTAGATTCTCTATTACTCCAAGTTGATAAAAACAAATTTATGGGGGTTAACATATCTTGTTTTAAACAAGCAGAATCTGTATCTATACAGTGGCTTTGTTTAGGATCTGTGAAAACGTATAACCTTTGAAAAACAAACATAAATATGTTGTCTTTCACCAGAATGTAAACTCCTTGAGGGAAGAATATATTTTTCTCTAGTTCATTCCTCAATCTCTGATCTTAGGACAGTATCTGTCATGTTATAGGTTTTCAAAAAACATCTGTTAGAAAACTTTTTCATAAACCTATGAATATCAAATAAAAAGAAATCTAGACCAGGAGTGGTAGGTAGCTCATGTGTATAATTTCATCATTTTGGATGATTGAGGTGGGAGGATTTCTTGAGGCCAGGAGTTTGAGACCAGCCTGGGTACCATACTGATACCCTGTCTCAACAAAATAATTTTAAAATTTAGCCGAGCATGATGGTGTGTGCCTGTAGTCCCAGATACTTAGGAGGCTGAGGCTGCAGACTGCTTGAACCTAGGAGCTCAAGGCTGTAATGAGCTATGATCATTGCCTTCTGGATTGGGCAACAAAATGAGACCCTATCTCAAAAAAAAAAAAAAAAAAAATCTATAGCAAACCACACCCCTGAAAGCAGCCTGTGTGATCTCTTAGTAGTAATGGCAGTGATATTAGTGTTATTCATATTAATCTATTTTATTTGGAAATTAATGACAAATGGCTTTTAAAAGAGAATAAAATATCCAAACCATTCATCAAAGTTGGTCTTTGCTAATTTAAGATATATATCTATATATATATATATATATAGATATATATTTGTGTGTCTGTGTGTTAGTATATATTCACACATACATGCACACACACACACTGATAAAACAAGAAAGAACTTTTATACAATACAATTTTATTTGCTAAAAACCATACACCTATCTTCAAAATAATACAGAATATTAATATTAGATGAACATTGTCTTTTCTGAAGACACTTTCATTGAATATATTCCCATTATCTTAGCTTCATGATCACTGAATATCTTGCCCTGCTCCTTTCATATTAAGCTTGGCCTGAGAAGTCTGTCTCCCAGTGTAAACCAGGTAACCTTCATGAAGTCTTGCTAAATAGAAAGACCTAGGATGAAACCAGGACTCATGAAACCCAAAGATCTTTGTGTATTTTTTCTCTGTATCTCTTTCTCTTTCTTATGATCTTTCTCTCCAATTGAAGTATTCTCTCTTCAGCACACACAATCTCTCTCTGTGTGTCTTTTTTTCCAGTTGACCCTTGAACAACACTCTTTCAAACTACCTGTGTCCACTTATGCATAGATTTTCTTTTGCCTCTCCCACCCCTGAGACAGCAAAACAAATCCCTCCTCTTCCTCCTCTTTCTCAATCTACTCAACACGACAATGACAGAGATGAAGACCTTTATGATGATCCACTTCCATTTAATGAATAGTAAATATGTTTTCACTTTTTTTGTTGTTGACTTTTTTTAAATTTCAAAATATTAAGGAGGCACAAATGTTTTTGTTACATGGATACCTTGTATAATACTTAAGTGAGGGCTTTGGTGTGCCTGTCACCAGAATAGTGTTCATTATACCCAATAGGTAAGTTTTTATCCCTCATCCCCCTCCTAGCCTCCCCTTGTCTTGGTTTCTAATGTCCTTTATATCCCTTTGTTTTCTTCACCTTATGATTTTCTTAATAACATTTTTTTCTATCTTTCTTTATCATAAGAATACAGTATAAAATATATATAACATACAAATATCTGTTAATTGACTATTTATACTATCAGTCAGGCTATTAAATTTGGGAGGAGTCATAAGTTATACATGGATTTTTGACTCTGTGGAGAATTGGTACCCCTAAACCCTGCATTGTTCAAAGGTCAAGTCTACTTCATTGTCAATGGTGTAATCTTTTCTTTGAGGAGGTTCTTCAAGGTAGTAAACTCAAAGCTCTGTAAGGAAAGGAAACATTGCATTCTGACTAATGGAAAGGTCAGACATAAATATCCTCTCATATTAAGAGTTTAAAAATTAAATAGATAAGATATACCATAAAGACTTAATTAGATTTAAAAGTAAGATGATATTATTTCTTTAAATTCATTCTATGGACTCCGATACAGGTGATATGCAGGGGCCACAACTTTGTCTCCATGAAGTCTGCTGCACCATAAATATATGAACATTATCTTTATAACATTTAGTATTATGCTGCTCAGAAATTTAAAAAACATACACAAAGTACAAATAGAATTCTGTGTTTGAGGAGATAAAATCATCCTTCATATGTTAACTCTTCCTGAAATAATTCTAAATGTTTAAATTTCATAATGAAGCTTTTGTTTATGTACAAGCCCTTAATGAAGAGGAAGTAGTTGAACTTGCTTGATAACTGAAGTAAAATATGTGAGAAGAAAACAACCTATTGGCAAGCACATTTTTCCTCTCCTCAATTCAATAATCAAATTCTCACTTAATCTATGGCCATGTCTATTTGTATTATACTTTGGTTCCCGTTCCATGTTTCCTTTGAAAACATTTTCACTTAATCTTTTACTATCATTAGATTTAAGGGGTCTGTCATCTCAAAGATTCCTGGAAAATTTGAAGCTATCTATGATAAATAGGATGCTTTGTATCATGGCAAAATGCCTCTTCTCCACATCCATTGCAGTTTAACTCCGTGAAAATTTAGAACCACGACTGCCTCACTGCACATATCCAACCCAAATGGAAGGTTTTGTCATCAAAGTGTGGGCCTTCCTTTATATCTTTCCATGATGGCTACAATTTAACTCATTTCTCATCAGTATATCCGAAGACTGGAAAATCTTCTAGATTTTCACATATGTATTCAAAAAATTTTTAATCATAAGAATATCTATGATAGTGAATGAAAATCACTAATATTAAGCTTCAAATATATTTAATTTTCAATTTTACCTTTCCATGAAACACATATCATTAACATTGATTTCCTACAATTTTTAATCAAATGCATAATCACAACCAAATACAGGCAGCCCTGGACATATTCCTATGAGTAGAGTCAAATTATAAAATGCACATTATATGACAATAACATGGTTTCTTTATTTTTGCTAAATATTAATATTTGGGGGGTCTTTTTTATTTATCAGACTATATAACTCTTCAAAATATAGCAAGAGAATACTTGTGGTTTGAAATAATGCCTTGGATTCAAGAACAGAAAAATAAACTGTGTATTTGCAGTTCAATAAATTTACCAATTTATTGGTAAATTCTGATACTAACTATACTGCATACTTACAAGAAAAAATGTCATAAGCCTCTTGGAGATTACTTTGCTTCATGGAATGCTCTTTTGTACCTTAAATAGTACTATCATTTATACATTAATGATAGATAAATGATTCTACATAAATAGTAGAATCATTTAAATTCTGCTGTATAATCAGTGTATATTCAATATAAACATTTGCTTTGTGGTATGTCAAGGTGACTTTTGTTGGGCCTTAGAACAGGAAAATAAATGCTCTTGTTCTTTGGTGCAGACGACCACATTCCAATTGAATATTCTCACATTTATGGGCTGGATTCATACCTTATAATTATTGATGAATAGATTTGTGTGTTAGATATTCTTTTATTATATAGATAGCATTATTGTATAAAACAAGAAAATAGCCTTTCTTTGACTTTGTATTGAGTTATAATTTACTTGCTTTTATCATTGAATTGAGACTGCCTAATTAATATGTTTCTTTGTGTTGAGCAATTCCAAGATCCACAGGCAGGCACTTTTGTGCAACACTCAATGGCACAGAAACTTTTAAGATATGTTCCAAGGGTACATATGAGACAAAGGGTAGCAATGCTGCTTTGTAATAATCAGTCATTTATCATAACCCAATACTAGATTTGTTTCTTCAACAAAGTTTATCAGATGTATATTAGAAATAAAATCAAATCATACTTCAACTCTGAGAAGATCAGAGTCTTGTTTAGACAACATGACCACAATCTGCAAGTGTTTCTGATAAACCATCCTACTGTATTAAATAAATTATAATAGTAATAGTCTGATTTAGAATGTGATAATTGTAAATTGTTGCACCCAATTATTTTTCAATTCATTCTTCTAAATGCCCAAAGAAAGCAAATAAAATAACTACTATGAAAAAACTTTCTAGGTAAAGAGAAACAATACTTGTGTCTTTCTTTCCATCATTATCTGTCATACGATAACAATTTCGAGATTATTCTTCTCTATATAACAATATTTTCAAGGCAGAAGAAAAGGGATGTAAACACAGTTGTCATTCTGTGAAAAGATGAAAATTATAGATGATGTATGAGTTTCCTAGGGTTGCTGTAACAAAATGCCACTAACTTGGTGGCTTAGAAGATCAAAAATGTATTTTCTCACAGTTCTGTGGGTTAGAAATCTGAAATCAAGATGTTGGCAAGGTTGGTTTCTTCTGAGAGCTGTGAGAGTATATCTATTTGATGCCTCTCTCATTGCTTCTGGTAGTCTCAATAGTTCCTTGGCTTATAAATGACCTGCTGACTATTTTTATATCTCCCTTCTTTGTGTTTCTGTGTGTCCTAATTTCCCCTTTATAAAAGGACGTAGTCATACTGCATTAGATTCTACCATAAATAGCTCATTTTATCTTAATTGTCTCTGTAAGTACCCTATTTCTAAATAAGGTTACATTCAGAGGTACTGGGGCTAGGAATTTAACATCCTTTTTGTGTGACACAATTCAACTCATAATAGATGGTGGAGTAAAGGAAAGCCTTCCTGGCAGGGTACTCAGGGTTTGTAGTTTTCAAAACCTTCTTGGAAAGAGCTATTAACTTCAAGAAGTATCCACAACAGTGGTTGGTGGATTTATATGTACTACATTACTAAATCATGAGAAATTTTACTAGACAACTGTAAAATTAACTTACCATTTGGTCAGACTTAATTAGATTTGCAACAAAGAAACACTGCAACAGAAATTTACCTTCACAATTCTTTCTCAATCAATCCATCTCCCCCTGCCCTCCTCCCTTTCTCGTCTGTTCCAGTTATTATTCGAGTTTAGTTTGGTTTCTGGTTTACACCTTGCCAAAATGCTTTTTCTTATTTCTGACACAAATTATAGGGAATCTGGTGATCATTTAGTTATCACTCTGGGCAGATAGTGAACGTTTATTTTCTTTCAGGTGAAAGACAGAACATCGTTAATCTCTTTTGGGTTTTTTTGGTTTAAATATTTGTGAGCTTAAAAAAATTTAAAACATATTTCATTACCACTAGAAAGTAGAAATATCCTTTGGACCTGGACTAGCTTTTGTTTTGCTTTTAATTTCTGGTTTTACTTTGACCTGTGGCCCAGATTGTGAATCTGAAGCTATAATTTGCTCTATGTGCTTGTCTGTATCTGAGAAAATCCTTTTCTTTTCCTGTGAGATTTTAGAATATTTTCCTATTTTGCACAGATTAATAAGTTAAGTGATAAACTGTCTTAAATTGAAAGATTGTTGTTTAATTTATTTATAAATATGTATAAACAACAAAAAGTAAAGAAACTGAAATTTAAATGTGCTAGCTTTTGGGGAAAAGAAATATCCTACAAAAAATTCTAAATCAAAAACACTATTATGTAAGAATCAAAGTACATGTTATTACAGTGAATTTTTTTAGTAATCCAACTAGTTTGACAACTAATAAAAATGAGCTATATGTCTTTGATTTTTATGAAGTTTAAGTATAATACAAGTGCACATGTTCCTTTTTATTTGCATAAGATGTGTATTTATTTTCTGATGAAGAGACTATTTATTCTAAACTTAATGTCCTGGTTCACAGATCAGATAAGTTAACATTACTCCTACTAAATTCTGGGATTGTGAAAAATATGAAAGTATGTATTAAGCTATATTAAACCATAATTCTGATGAACACTTTTAAAACAATAATTACTTTTTGAAATATATCATTTGAATATAATTTCTAAAATCCTTAGTTAAGTTTAAAATCCTGAACTAATATTAAAAATGTTACTTAATGACTTAATTGAGAATGTCTAGATAATTTATAAATAAAAGAATATCACATCAGTAATTGTAGTATTGAATTATACTTTCATTTCTCACTTTTACATAGTATAAATTAAACATATTTTACACATAAAATTTTACATATAAAATTACTTAAACACATTTTCACCTTTAAAGAATGTAAATTCATGTCTGTGTGGCTGTAGGGTGTCCTTGTGTATCTGCTTGAGAGCCTTCCTGGTCAGCTAAAGCGGTTATATATAGTAGGCAATTACCAATTTCCTACCTCCTCGTTTTCTCTATGAAATAGGAATAACTAATTTGGTTATATACTTTAGTTAATATGAGTAATAAAAACTATATTAGAAACTTTGGTGACAGAAAGTTTGATTATGTGTGCATAGTAATAGAGTGTTCTTTTTTGTATCAACAAAAACATGAAACCATTTTTGCCTTAAAATAAAGGATCTAATTGTTCCCCACTATGTTAGGAGTGAAATACAAAAATAAGTAGATAGGAAAACTTGTAGAACATTTGTAATAAATAAACTTAATTTTGGTTTATAAAAGATGCAAATAATGAAACTGAACTATTTTAAGATTTTAGCAACTATGCTTATTTTTGTTATATAAGTTTATTACATAATAAAATAATATATTTTACTGTCAAATATTTTATGAATGCAAATGTAAAATTTATGTTTTTCTCTTCTAAAATGACAATTTATCTTCATGTACTCTTTTAAAAATAATGAGTTAAAAATATTGCCCATTCTAGTAAGTGAAGTATCACAAGAATGGAAAAACAAGCACCACATGTACTCACCATCAAATTGGTATTAATTGTTCAACACTTAAGTGCACATATAGTAATAACATTCATCAGGTGTCAGGCAGGTGGGGGGGGAGGTGGGGATGTGTATATACACACCTAATGGGTGCTGTGTGCACGCTCTGGGGATGGACACACTTGAAGATCTGACTCGGCTGGGCAAAGGTAATATATGTAACCTAAACATTTATACCCCTGTTATATGCTGGACTAAATAAATATGTATATATAACTTCCTAAGATAGAGATATACAGAAGAAATTCAGAAGGAGATATATTGAGAAAGATATACAAGTTGTTATAAATGTAATTATAGACATGTTAAGGGAATTTGGGTGTGTTCCATCTTGTTTTTAATTATTTGAATTTTCTTATTTTTATACAATGAATATGCAATGTTTTTAATATCAACAAAAGGCAATAAAATATATGATCCCGATAGTCAATCAAATTAAACCAAAATAACAGTGGTTATCTCTAGGTGAAAGGACTATGGAGGGGTTTCATTGACTGTTATAGGCTTTTCTGCACTTTCCTGTAATGAATAGGTAAAACTATTGTAATCTTAATTAAAAATTCTATTTTAAAAAACAAACAATAATATTATTCTTTACCTTTTCTGTAATCTGCCCAAACAGCAGAGTCTGTGTCACTTCACAATAGTTTTCTGAGCTTTATGTTGACTTTATCATGTCTTTGATTATTAAAAATAAATTTTCCTCATATGTGCAAGAATAATCTCTCCTCATATATGTGTTATCTTCATCTATTTTTTTTAAATAATGTGTTGTCACTTTGTTTACATAGATATTGTTTTCTTCTTCAGGTATACATGAGAATATTATAAACAAATGAGTTTTTCATATTGACTGCTTTAAATAAAACATAACCAGAATTGTATATGTTTGTAATGATATATAGTAGTTACTATTTGACAAAATATTTAAATATTACTGTGATGATATACTTATATAAATAAGCAAGTACTCATAGGAAATATATTAAACTTTTCACCATAAATATCTCTGGTAAATGACAGTTTACTAACCACACCTTAAATCCCCTCTCAAAACTAACTTAAGGAGCTTGATAAAAAGAAAAATGCTGAGGCAAATTGCACAGAGGTACATATAGCAAATCTGGTACCTAACAGGCAATCTGTATTTTTTAAAAAGTTGTGTAGTGACTCTTTTGTAAAAGTAGATTAAGAAAACCATTTATATTTTTAAATAAAAATGTTCAGGATTCATTGGAAATTGATAATTTATTCCAGTATACAAAATTTAAAATAGAAATATTTATTTATCACTTTTACTGATTAGGATAATATTTAATGGATTTCAGATTTAGAAATCAAATGTATTTTTTAAATTAGTATTGATATCATATTTACTCACTTCAAAATAATATATGGAAGAGTACACTAAATGGTAAATAAAAATAGTTAAACTCAGCCTGCAAATCTCTACTTTACAATCTTACATCTCAAAGGTCAGTTAATTTTTTAAACATTTCTTTTCAATGTTCTATACCTATATACAAATAAGGTAAACAAAGACCACCAACAATAAAAATGTATAGGTTAAAATCAAGTATTTTTTTCCTTGTCAGATATCTTGACCCCTCACTGGAAATGTTCAGAGTTCTTATACATATTTGTTTTTCTTTTCTTTCACACACACAAAAAATTAGAATATATCCTACTCCTCTGTATTTTGTTGAGCTTTTCTTATATTTTGGTAATCTTACTATACTAAAAATATGACTTGCCGGGCGCGGTGGCTCACGCCTGTAATCCTAGCACTCTGGGAGGCCGAGGTGGGCGGATCGTTTGAGCTCAGGAGTTCGAGACCAGCCTGAGCAAGAGCGAGACCCCACCTCTACTAAAAATAGAAAGAAATTATATGGACAGCTAAAAATATATATAGAAAAAATTAGCCGGGCATGGTGGTGCATGCCTGTAGTCCCAGCTACTCGGGAGGCTGAGACAGGAGGATCGCTTGAGCTCAGGAGTTTGAGGTTGCTGTGAGCTAGGCTGACGCCACGGCACTCACTCTAGCCTGGGCAACAGAGTGAGACTCTGTCTCAAAAAAAAATAAATAAATAAATAAATAAAAATAAATAAAAAAATAAAAATATGACTAATTGTTTTAATGGTCACATATGCTTTATCTATTTAATGAGCTCCTTATTTATAAATATTTACATTTCCACTTTGATTTTCATATTTTGAGAATGTAACAAACATTTTTGTTAGTGTATATTTACATATATATCTGAAAAATAAAATCCTACCACTTCTAGAACCAAAACATTTTGTATGTTAACTGTTGCAAACCAGTGACAAACCACTCTTCGAAATAATTCCACAGATTTTAATCTCTTCCCAACAAAGCATGAAAGTTCATTTTTCCACACACTCTCAACAATAATAATGATTACATAAGTGTTTTAATTTTTGGCACTCTAATACAAAGGTGTCTTGTTTCAATTTTTATTACTATAATTACAAGTAACATTGAGTCAGTGTGATCTTTTTTTGCTAATTGCCAGTTTTGTGTTATTTTATAACATTTAAGAACTTCTATTGTGTGTGTGTGTACATACCCACACTAATAAAAATAATGCTAGTCAGTGTTCTATTACCAATAACAACTAAGAACTCATAAAATTAAGTGATTTATATATTGAAAAAAATAAGAAGTATTACATAATGTTAATTTTTGAGGGGTTTCAAATTCTTTCTCCCTCATATATGCCTATATAACATTTCCACCTCTAGAAGCATGCCCTATTTCTAACAAAATCTAGATTTGGAGATTTTGATTTTGCTCTTGTAGCTGTTTGTGCTGATTTAGTGAGGAATACTCAATGTGCTTAGATAAAATGTTTTCTGACAGAAAAAATAATATTGTTCCCATCTAAAATGCTTTGTCTCAAAGTAAAAATAGCCAATTTCAGTCTTTCTTTAGGAAAAAAAAATAGAGCATTTATATAATAACAATGTGCGAGTCAGAGGGGTGGCTTACCAGGCTGTATTTCTAGGAGACTTCTTAAAGCCTGAGTTTCCAATCACATAGGGCCAGTTAAGCCCTTCATCTTCTGTAGGTAGATAAATTGAGTGCCACATACTCTGCTGTGCAGGGAACTTTTGAATGAAACCTTTAAAACAAAGATCTTGTTTCCTACGACTAAAAACTAAAAAAGAGCTTTGTAATTTTTATTGATAAAATAGGTTTATATAGTAGCTAATCTTTTCTTAAAAATCACTTGATGTTACTATTTACATAATGTGATTGCATACGTATTTCCATACCACCCTCTAATCAATTGTTCTCTGGATAAAATTTGATTTTTATCTGTATTTTATCTAAAGCTATCTTTACTTATATTAATAAAAATTTAAATTAAAAAACTGCTCTCAGGGCTGATTATTATAGTATGCTGATAAATATTAAATGAAATCATTCATATATTGGTATTCACAAAGGCAAAGTTATTTTTTGAAAAACAACACTATGACTAAGTGAATGAAGGAAAGTAAAAAGTCTAAGGAAGGAATACAAAAATATAGAACCCAATGTGTATGGTACCCATACATGTCATGCATTTGTAAAAATAACTCATGTTAAAATGATAAGTACAACTCAAGTAATTTATTATTCTTTTTTAATAATTTCATTTGTAAAAACTAAAAGGCAATGTAATGATTTTGGAATTTTTTTTATTAAAATAAAATTATGTAATATTCTAGCATTCTAGTCTGAAATTGCTAGAAGTGGACTATTTCTGATTTGATTATTATACATACTATTTAACTTGACTAAACTTCAACCTCATAAGGTTGTTATAAAAATTAAATCAGATTTGTGTATATGAAAGCATTTACTATACTACTTACTACATAATAAGAGCTTGAGAAAGGTTATTATCATCAGTGTGGAAAATACCTTCCATTCTCTATATGAGAAGTCTAAATTTTCTGGGACAGAAAGGGAAAAATGTTCATAGGTTTATTATGTGTATATGAGTGTATCTGTACATGTGTTTTGCTTTTTAAAATAAAAGGAGGTTTCTAGAAAGTATGTTCTAGTTTAAAATGGACGAGATAGCAAAGCAATGCAAGACACAACAAAGAATAAAAATGTGAGAATGTAAATTAAGACAAAGGTAATGAACAGAAAAATAAGGGAGGATTTAATATCTTGAGAAAAATAAGTGTGGATTTAATTTTAAAATATTTTCCTCTAAATGCATTATGAAGAATAAAAGCAAACAAACAAACAACTATATATATATATATCACTTTTAAAATTATATAACATTTTAGTATTTGTAAATCATTTTATCCATTTCTTTCTAGGGTGTTCTTGCAATAACTATTTTAGTTTGTGTGACTAAAGGTTATACATTATATTTAACAGATGAGGAATTAGGGCCTAGAAATTTTAAGTGACTTAACCAAGGTTACATCACAAATATAGGGCCTGAAATTAAATCCAATTTTTCCTTAGCCTTTTTTCAAGATATCAAGTTGCCTCTTTGTAAATAAATCTTATCCAAGGTGAATTGTTTCAAATGCTTGTTGAAGACGTACCATATACTGAGAACTCTGTCACACAGGTTGCAGACCTCTTGTCATTTATGCCTTTCAATAGACCTGTGAATATGTTAGAACAGATTTGACAACACAGAAATGCTAGGTAATTTACCCTTAGTTTTAAATATCAGCTTTTTAATACAAGCTTGTGGATCTGAGGCTTAAACACCAATTTATCTAATGCCAGACAACATTTCACCTTTCTCACTGGGTCTCCCAAATGAATGTTTTCCTGTTGACCAGCTCTCATTGGCACCTATTAAATACTTGTTGAAAGACTGAACAAGCTAATGAATTAATCACTAATGAGTGAATGCATGTGCTCCAGTGGAAATTCTCTGCACCTCTACCACAGATGTCCAGGAATCAGAAATTAGGGAATAATATGAACTATATGAGGAAACGATATAAAATTCTTACAGATTCATATATCCCAAGTTGCTCCAGAAATGTATTTATCATTCATATTTGCCCCCAAGAGGGATTCATTCCAAATGTCGACCTCAATTAGTAGTTACCCTTTCTTTCAAATTGAGTGAGTTTATAGCTTTTCTATCTGCTCGGCAAGATCAAAAGCTGTGTGTTAAATAACCCTGTCTATAATGTGAGCTCACTCAAAACAAGAATGTTTGTTTTGTTCACTTTTACATTCCCACTACCTAGAATATTTACTTCTACATATACAACACTTCGATACAAATATGTATTTGTTGGACAAATATCCATACATTCCGCCAAGCTCAATATAAGGTAGGAATTTCCCCCAAAGTTCTGTTTTTCTAAGCTTTTCTAGCTATAAAATGAAAAAAAAAATATTCCTAGTTTCTTTACATATGATTGAACTGAAATGTCTCAAAATGCACCAATAAATTTTACATTCAACTGCTTTTTAAAAATCTATTTAGAATGGCCATAGTTCAACATATTTATTAAAAACTACTCATGTGTCGTATTGACTCAAATTGTGTCTTTAAGTAATGAATCCCTCTACCTTATTTATTGAGTAAAGTTTTAAAAATGTGTCAGACAAAAGGATTGTCTTTTGTATTTTACAACTATGATTACGATGTTTCCCAAAGGCAGAGTGAGAATTGCCTATTTCACAATTAACAACAGGCAAATTGTTTTATTTGTTAAAACATTTGAACACTCAGTTTATCTTAGAATAAGCATTGAATGGATATACTCAATTAAAAGATTATTTAAACTTAACCATGTGAAGTTTTCTGTTCCAGTAGTCATCAAATGTTTCTAGGATATCCAATGTCTGCATAATCTATTTAGTAAGTAAGTTTACTTTATAAAAGAAAATCCCACCATCATTCTTGGTAGTCTATTGTAATTATCCATGAAATTCACAGGGTGTAGTAAAAAGTATCTAAACTTTGACACACAACTTAAAACCATTATTGACCTTTATTTTATTTACTATCTGGGATCTCTCTGAGAAAAATAAATCTGATTTTTAAAATATGAACTACTCAATTGGCATGCCTTTTGGGTGTGTGGAGATGACTGTGGTTTGAAAGCAACATCTGACTCATGAATAAAGAAAAAGTGTGTATGTCTGTCATTGCACCCCAACTTCTACAGAACAGCCACTGAACCAACCTAATCTATGGGTTTTTCTTTTGAAATGATGTAAAAATATTTTATAAAGTTATTACTAGAGAAAACTGTACCTAACAGTAAAGGCCAAGTACCATCATGTGCAATAAAAATCCTGCAATTTAATCTTATGAAAAGATTTATTAAATGTTTCATTTATTTTCCTTTTCAACTACTGCCAACTTCATCAAATACTAATTTAATCTGGAATACTTTTAATTATTTCCTAAATGTCCCCATGCCTTTGTACTTATCCATCAGAGTATACTTCTATTCTCATGCTTAAAAATATTAGTTTGTTCTTGTTTTAAACTTCAGTATTTCCAATGACCTAGAAAAGTGATTGTCACTTTGTTCCTAGACAGATTTGAGAAATAACCAAACTCCCAAATTTAGCAATATCTCATTCTAAAAGTCATTCACAACTCTATAAATCACTTGAAAAGGTCTAAAAATGATTGTGATGTACATACTCCTCCTCTTTGCCAAACTTAAATGTGTACCATCACGACACAAACCAATCTGTAAAATCACAGAATACCGTTTCTCAATCCCCATAATCTCCACATGTGTTCCCTGACCTTTACAGCTCAATGCAACCATATTGGTAAATATTTCTTTCTTTCATCTTAGAATTTAATAGCATTTGTTAGCTATGTTATATTTTTATTTCTACATCTGATGATAACTGCAATAAATGCATTATTTTTATATGCACAGTAGTTTTATTTCCACATTTGTATAATTATTTCTCTGACAGCTCTAAAGGCAATGGTTTTTAAAATAAACTATGGCATCTATCACAGAATTGGGCACATAAATATTTTATTTTTAAATATCTTGATTAAATGAGAACCTGAGTATACCATTATGTCATTCAATTCAAAATTACTGGCCCAATAGAAGAATCTACATGAATACCAGCCATTGATCTGAAATGAGACATGTTTAAGATCATTTGGCACACTTGCTTGATACATTGAGAAACTTGTAAAAGCAAGGCTCCTAAGTAGTCTTTATTTTTTTCCTGGACATACTTGAGAAATACCCAAACCCAAACCAAATGAAGAGTAACCAACAATGAACAAAGTCCAACTTCTTTCCCTCTTTTTTCTGCCCCAACACAAATAATCACAAACCTTACCACTCAAATGATCTCTCTTTCACCTGTTTGACATTGTTTTGTCCAACAAATTATAAATATATATATATTGTGGAGGAGTAATTTCAAGGAAAGTATTTACTATCTTGATAAAAATGGACAAAATGAGAGGACATGAACATTCTTTTTTTTCCCCTTCTGTTAGCCTTCATGTTGGATGGAATGATTAGAACTGACACAATCATCTTCCAATCACAAAAATGCAAATGAGGATATATCCTACACTTTCAATACAGCAAAATGGAAAGACTAAAGTATGCATTGTGAGCAACTAATTCGGTGTTCTCAATTGTTTGTGAGCTACTGGATTACACTACTATTTATGGAGACTTTTGTCACATTGGCAAGTACTCTATCTGATACATTAACATTGCAATTTTAATATATGGTCATTCTGAAATTTCTTTATAATTGTCAAATAAAGTAGCATATTTTCTTCTTATTTTTATATCCTGTTTTCACTCTGCCTCTGAAATATTCAATAGGAACATTGAAAACAAGATTATTTATCCCAGGCAAAAGTTAGTTGAAGCTATTGGGAAACCATGCACAATTTTAAAACCTTCAACACATTTTACCACATTGCAAAAGAAATCATATGAATCTCCTTTAAAAGAATGAACAAGGTAATACTGATATTGACCTGTTCTTGGACCTCATTTTCCACAAGTACAGTCATAATAGATTGAGATGAAAGTTTTCACTTCCTCTCTTTCCAACTTTTTGTGTGGGCAACACAGTTTTCCTTGATGCTGCAAAAGGCTACTGAGTTAATTCCCCTTCTCCTTGTGTGTGATTCAAGACAACACTCAGAGAGCTAAACAGTGGAAGTAATCACAGACAATCCACTCTCACGGCTTGTGTATGGGGTCTGGCAGCATAAGAATTTTCACTTGCTAGACCTGCCATTTGACCCAGCAATCCCATTACTGGGCATATACCCAAAGGAAAAAAGGTCATTCTGTAACAAAGACACATGTACCCGAATGTTTATAGCAGCACAATTCACAATAGCAAAGATGTGGAAACAACCCAAATGCCCATCAATACATGATTGGATTAGTAAACTGTGGTATATGTATACCATGGAATATTACTCAGCTATAAGGAATGATGAAGATTCGACATCTCTATTGTTCTCCTGGAGAGAGTTGGAACCCATTATATTAAGTGAAGTATCCCAAGAATGGAAAAACAAGCATCACATGTACTCACCAGAAAATTGGTTTCCCTGATCATCACCTAAATACAAATCTGGGAACGACACCAATTGGACATCAGACTGAGGTGGGGGGTGGGGGAGGGGATGGGGGTATGCCTACACAATGAGTGCATTGCGCATTGTTTGGGGAGTGGTAACACTTGAAGGTGCTGACTCGGGAAAGGGGGGGTGGGGAAAAAAATATGAAACTGCTGTTTTTTAAAAAAAAAAAAAGAATTTTCACTTGCTATGTAGTATTTGAAAAAAAACTATTGTATTATTATTTTTCTTTCAAAAATAGAAATAAAAATCGTATGTGCTTCTATAACAACAAAAAAAGGAAAGTATGCTTTTGTTTTGAATTTGACCTTTTTGGTCCATAAATCAGCTTTGCACGTGACTCATTTCCAAAGCTGATTAAACATTTACTAAACAGTTGTATGCTGTCTTCTTTGTAGCTATAGCCTGAAAAACATATGTCAAATAATCTGTTTTAACAGTTGCTTTTTGCCCTGAATTGAAAAAGATAAAATAGGTATTCAGAGACAATATTTTGACTTTTCAAATACTTTTGTAAGAATTCAAGGCAACATGTCATTTTAGTATACTATTAAAAATCTATATTGATTATTGTTTACAGTACTATTTGTTGCTCAGAAGACAAGTAGCATTTAATTTATTTTCCCCTATTATAGTCCTACAGGGTGAGGGGCATTTCTAATTTTGTTTTTCATAAAGCTATTGCTTTTTTGTACTTTACTAGTGCTTGATACAATTATTATTTTGAGAAATAATGGTAAACTAATAAAAGTTTTACACTTCCTGAAAGAAACTGTATGAATAATGTACTCTGAATGAATTCTTTTTCTTGACCAGAGAGCCAAGTTTCATTTTTTTTTTTAAGAGTTGAAAAGATGAGAATAAAAATCTATGTTCAGTAGACTTTTGTTTTGGAAATCTGAACATTAACTCTTCAATGTAGTTCCTTAGGGTCCCTATTATCTGATTTTGAAAGTACAGGCATTTCAATTATATTTTATTAAAATAAACACATTAAAATAAAATGATGTTTTAAAAGATACCATTGTATGCATTTTTTTATGTTGCTCAGTAACTTTTTAAGTGGGATAAATGAACCCAGAAGGAAATATCTTTACTCTCTTTTGTAAACTCAATATTAGTATTGTGTGTTAATGAAGCTGTAAGTTCCAAATTAAGTATAAATGCTCCCAAATAAACAAAGAAAATTAAAGCATCTTCATCAGAAACAACAAACCAATATCAGCAACTGGTCCCATGATCTGTTGTAGTTAGGGTTATTGATCTTCAGGCTTAGTCAAACCTAATTATATCACAACAAAAATTTCCTATTTTTTTTTCTCTACAGAACTGTACTAATATAAATCAGAACATTCAGTAACCCACCCAATCTATAAATTAATCTTTTGTGTTTCAGTAAAATTTTTACCCTGTGGACTACAGTTTTGATCATATTTATTAATTCTAACATTTAATTGTGGATTTATCTAAATTATAGATTTTTGGTGCATATTCAATGCAAAGAAATTCCCACAGTATTGAAATTCAGATCTGGGGGCATGGTGGCTCACGCCTGTAATCCTAGCACTCAGGGAGGCTGAGGCCGGAGGATCACTTGAACTCAGGAGTTTGAGACCAGCCTGAGCAAGAACGAGACCCCATCTCTACTAAAAAAAATAGAAAATAGCCAGGAGTGGTTGTGTATGCCTGTAGTGCTCTCTACTTGGGAGACTGAGGCAGGAGGATCACTTGAGCCCAGGAGTTTGAGGTTGCAGTGAGCTACGATGATGCCACTGTACTCTAATAGCCAGGACTACAGAGTGAGACTCTGTCTGGAAAAAATAAAAGAAAAGAAAAGGAAAGAAAAGAAATTCAGATCTTACTGAACTAGCAGAGCTTTGCAAAGGAAAGTAAGTGCATTTGGAATTGTATATCTAAGATGTTTGTTTGTTCATTGTTTATTTTTTCAACGTGATTGCAATAGTCCCACTCTAGGGTACAATTTTTCTAGACTCTGAATCCCAGGAAATCCACATATGCTTTCTATTTATTAATAAAACAGGAACATCAAGGATGGTGAAGGACATGCAACATTAAGGGTTGGCTGTATGTACCAAGCTGAGATATTCACATACATGTTCTTCACTATAGCAGCAAGTTACTCCAATTCTTCACAATGGCCCCTTCAAGATAATTAATATCTCTTCATAGGAATGCTGCTGAATCCTAATCTACTGATGTTGTAGCTAGTGTAAAAACACTGATGCATACACCAGAAAAAAAAATACAGTCAAACTATATTTTCTCTTAATGTTATTCAGTTTTTATTCCAATAGCATTTACGAAAAAATACCTGGGGTTTCTGAAGGTTTAAAATACCTCATTGCCCATTCAAGATGCCTGACCAGAGACACAAGCTGCTAGAACATCTTAGTAAAAAGGAAAAATTTTAGATTAAAAAAAAAAACAAAAAAAACCAGATAAGGTATAATTCTGAAGGAAAAGTGCCAGAATCTACAGGAGACTCTGCAGGATGAAGTTCCTTCAAACTTTCTTCCTTCGAAATCTTCCCCATCTCAATTAATGGTCCTCCAGACCCTCACAAAAATATTTGAGATCGACTTTGATACTTCTCTTTCTCTCAGACTGAAACTATAAATTCTTTCAAAACATGCCATTACTCCAATCAGTTCCCACACTGCCATTGCTAATACTTCGCTCTCTGTCATCACCATCTCTCACCTGGATGATTGCAATATCTTTGTGACGGATCTCAGTGCCTCCACACTTGCCCCTGTCTCTTTTCCATACAGTTGCTAGAGTGATCCTATTAAAATGTCAAGTAAGATCAGATCAACCCTGCAAAAGTTTTCTCTGTAACATCCAAATCCCTAAAATGGCCTCCTAGATGCCGTATAATCTGCGAACTCTTGGACCTACTCTCCCAGTATGCAGCCTCAACATCAACCTCTGCTAAAGCACATTGGTCTCTTTGCTCTTCGTCAATCAGAACAGACCTGCTTCTACCTTATGTCTCTGTGCTGGCACTTTCCCATGCCTGGAATGCTCTTGAAGGTGAGCATCTTGGAATCACTTGAAAACAACTTCTCTATTGTTTTACTTTTATGCTTATTATTTTTAAGTGAACATAATGGGCATAGGCATGTTCTCTGTTAATAATACATTTAGCAAGAACCATTAATACTCCTTTTAGAAAAGCCACACTTAACTAATGATCCCAAACCATCTTTTCATTAGATGATTATTTTTCCACAGAACCTTAGAAGTAGGTATTAGTTTTGCAATAATTAATATTCAATCCTGAATATGTGAACCAATTTTAAAACAGCTTTTCCTATTAAGAGATATATTTTTGTTAAAATTATCTTATGTTTAATAAATTTTATCAAAATGTTTTCTCTATGGTGTTTTGATCAATTATACTACTTATATGTTAGTAACTTAATCAGAAGATTTTTTTTAACACCCAGAGCCTTTGCTCACACAAAATTTAAGATACAAACTCTGAACACACAGAACTTAAAACCAAAAATATAGTTTATGTACATATTTTGGTGGCAAAAGTTTATAATGAAATGATCAATACACTTTCAAATGTAAATTAATATGATTTCCAAGGAGAAAATAAAAAGTGAAGTATCTAAAAGTATTTACCATTAATAACTTGTTAAAACATTTATACATGAATGATGGTGGGTGTGTTGGTTAATTTGGGATATCAACTTGGCTAGGCTATGCAGCCCAGTTGTATGGCCAAATACCAGTCTGGATGTTCCTGTGAAGGTATCTTTTAGATGCAATGAAAATATACAATCTTTTAACTTTATATAATGCATATAATACAGGTGGGCCATAATTCAATCAGTTCAAGGCTTTGAAAGGAAAGATTGATGCTTTCTAAAAAAGAAGAAATTCTACCTCAAGACCTACTGGCCTGCTCTGCATATTACGTACTCAATATTGCAACAATTCTTACACGTATACAATTTAATATAGTGTAGACACTATATTAAAAACAACTCCTTAAAACATATAGTTTTAATGCTGTGGCCAGACTACTTGATAATTTATTCATAACATAAAGAAAAGATAAACATAAGCCCTTAGCCTCAGAAATGGTTTAAATGTTTGTATCATTAGCCTGGAAGGTGGAGACAGACACTGAGACAGAATTGCAAAGCTCGTAAAAGGAAATGATTGCTTAATCCAGTGTGTTGTGGAGAAATGGCATATGCCAAGTGGGAAAATGCCAACGTATTTAGAGACCATTTAAATTATTAGAATTACTTTCTGAAGGAAGTTTGTTTATAGTTGTGCCATAGTGAGATGGGCATTGGGAATAAATGATGAAAGAGTTCGAAAATTTTCCATTGCAGCAATATGGACTTTCCATATATTCATTAATTTTAATTTTTATTTACTTTAATTAAACAGAATTTGAATACACCTTATGGCATATTTGCACAGAAAACTGGGCAGAATTTAAGTACTTAAATCAGTTTTGAAATCCAAATTAACATTTCAAAATATATAGTGAGTAATGAAAAGTTTTTATTGTTGATGTTCATGACCTGAAAAAGAACATAAGTTTTAGACTTGAAAAGAGTTCCCTGTTTTTATTTTTGCTTGATATTCCTTGCTATGGCTTTTATTACTTATTCTTTTTTTCTCTTTCCAAAAGATGTTGTTTTATAACCAGTTTGGGGTCATTCCTGGTAATAAATGGCATTAAGTGAAGATTGAGTGGCAGAAATTTAAAATTACATTTTATTTTGGGTAAATCATATGCAGATTAACTGCCATTTTCAGTAGTGGATCTCTAAATATACATCTGCTAACCACTATTTGATTGTTTTCTTCAGTTAATATCATGCGATTGGATGATCCAATATATATTTATGTAATTCTTCTATTAAAGAAGAAAAATGTGTGGACTAGAATTATGCAAATTTTCTTTCACTAAAATAACAGTTTACATTCAAATATTCTATCACTACAAATACATGTATTTTTGGTAGCCTTTAAAATTTAAAGAAACTTTTTCCTTTACCTAGGTGCCAACCACATGCATGCATACACACATATACAAAAGCTCCAAATAAATTACCTACAAATAGATGTTTACCAGTTTAAAAAACTTTGTTGTGACACTATCATTGCATAATAAATACCGAAAAATATAGCTTTATGTCCCACTGAAATAATGCCAATTTTCTAGTGCTTCCCAGGTATTGCTTTATTTATCATTCAAAATGAATGATGCCACCTCACGATTTCCTATAAAATCTCAATTTTTTTGAAGAAATTTTATACAAAAGCTGACAGAATTGATGCTGCTGTTTTATGAGATGACTAAATCAGAACTCATATTGGCATGTTTACATGCTAAAAATATTGCTATAATATTGTATGTTTTTATTTACTTTTACATTTCACTCCTTATTTTGTATCATTATATATAAAAGATTATATATATAAAACAAATTCAGAGTAAGCTTGACTTTGATGACTTTGATGTGTTATAGTACTCTAGAATATATTCACATGCAATTATCATATATAATTGAATAATGCTTGAGTGTTTACAATTTTTGTTCATGTTTATTTCCTACACCATTTATTCTTCCTAAAAAAATTGACTATTATATATTAAATAGGATCTTAAAGTAAATAATTTCAAAACAATGATCTTTTCCTCTAATATACAAATATTATATAAATTCTTTACATATTGGGAATTCATAATTGTTCACCAATGCTTAAAGTATCAAAATATATCTATTTTATAAATACACATTTAGATATTAACTGGACCTAGACTGTATATTGATTAGTCGTGTAATATTTCTGATGTATGACTTCTTAAGTTCCTTCTAATAAAATATGTGATGCCAGGTATGAAGGAGTCTAAGAGCATAAGATATGCTGCTCTCCATAAATTTACTAACTAGTGCAGAGGTTATCAATAGACTTTCTGCCTAAACACAATTTATCTGGCCAGTGTCATTTGATGAATAATGCTTAGGCATTATTATATATTAAAGTTCTCATATCCAATGGAGTTGAGGGACATCTTGGCCAGGTATCTATATTGAAGAAAATATCATAATCCCCAGGAGAATGCATAGCATGAAATTCACTCATCCTCCTACCTATTAGAAATTTCTGGCCTGGCTAATAACACAGTTCTACATCTTGTCTGGAGAAAGTGTATTTACATGAACTTTGAAGAGAAGGAGGTGTGACATTCTAAATCATACAAACAGAACAGATTTGAGTCTTCAAGGCACAAGAAAAATTGTGATCATTCAAAAATCAGTTGTTTGTTCAAAGTTAAGGAGTCATAGCACAAAGAAATAGGAGCTATATTTGTAAATATAGGATGAAGATACATTACATTTTCTTAGTATTGGGCATCTTTATATTCTAGGGATGATGGGAAACAAACAAATGTTCTCGCTTATATTTTTAGTTAATGATTGGATAAAGTTGGGATGTTTCCCTGTCTAAATGTGTAGGAGGAAGAGAAAGTGGATATAGTGACAAACTGAGGAATTACTGAAGTTTCCTTTGATGTAGTCCTAGGATATGATAATAAAGTGAATAAAGAGAGCAACTGCTCATGAAAGACATTTTTAAAAAAATAAATTCAGACAGAAGATTGAAATTAGGAATAAATAACTCAGAGATTGTTAGAGATTAAATTTAGAGTTGTCATGAATAAGTACAAATATGAAATTGGAAAGTGTTGTCAAATAAGTGGCTAAGAGATTCCTAATCCTGAAGCTAAAATTTGGAGGCTGTAGAATTGCCTAATACCTCTTGACCATACATAATTGCTACACATTCGCATTAACTATTTATATGGGGTCTGAGAAGTTTGGACAGAGGGCAGGAGGACAAAAACACTGTCAAAATAATTTCACAGGCATTGTTTTAAACTACTCATCTAGATATGATCTCTGTATTATAACAAATCAACTCATCTTTTGGAATTTTGAATTTAATATGTAGCTATATATCAGGTGCTCTTTCTCTCTCCCTCTATCTCCCTATCCCAAGGCATGTGGAACAACAAGGTCCAAATGTCGGACTGATATTTAAATTTAATTTAGTTTCAAGTTAAATACAATGATCCAGATGGAGTTGAAGTTCTGGCTGAGGGCCAAGGAAATATGGAACGGGCAGAAGAGAAGAAAAGCAAGAGTGAGAAATACATTTATAGCCTTTTGAGTAGTTACACACTACTAAAGCATTACAAAATAAACTGCTTATTTTGGTCATTCTCCATCACACAGTTTAATACATGGACTAGGGTTTAGTCACTTATTAGGAAAACAATGCTGAAAATTTTAGTACTTTGAAAATAGATAGGTTGTTTTTCCTTGGTTGCCTAATACTATGCATGCATATATGTGTGGGTGTCTGTGTGTGCACATGCACCCACATGCACATATGTGTCTCTCTCTGTTTGTCTTTAGGAATTAAAGATTGGTGGGTTTTAGGCCAAGCACAGTGGCTCATGCCTGTAATCCTAGCACTCTGGGAGGCCGAGGTGGGAGGATCACTGGAGGTCAGGAGTTCGAGACCAGCCTGAGCAAGAGCGAGACCTTGTCTCTACTAAAAATAAAAATAAATTATATGGACAGCTAAAAATATATATAGAAAAAAATTAGTCGGGCATAGTGGCGCATGCCTATAGTCCCAGCTACTCGGGAGGCTGAGGCAGAAGGAAGGATCGTTTGAGCCCAGGAGTTTGAGGTTGCTGTGAGCTAGGCTGATGCCACGGCACTCTAGCCCGGGGAAATGAGTGAGACTGTCTCAAAATAAATAAATAAATAAATAAAGATTGGTAGGCCGGGCGCGGTGGCTCACGCCTGTAATCCTAGCACTCTGGGAGGCCGAGGCGGGTGGATCGCTCAAGGTCAGGAGTTCGAGACCAGCCTGAGCAAAGAGCGAGACCCCATCTCTACTAAAAATAGAAAGAAATTATATGGACAACTAAAACTATATATAGAAAAATTAGCCGGGCATAGTGGCGCATGCCTGTAGTCCCAGCTACTCGGGAGGCTGAGGCAGTAGGATCGCTTAAGCCCAGGAGTCTGAGGTTGCTGTGAGCTAAGCTGACGCCACGGCACTCACTCTAGCCTGGGCAACAAAGTGAGACTCTGTCTCAAAAAAAAAAAAAAAAAAGATTGGTGAGTTTTAAATCATCCACAAAATACATAATACACAAGAATTCTACACTGTTAGCCACATATTAACTAAATCAGGCAATCATTATGTATCTAGCATAGTGCAACTAATAAACTTCATGAAAATGAAATGAATAAATGCATATTGTTTTCTTGTGAATAAAACAATATACTTCCCAGATAACTATCTGGGGTTCAGAATGAAGTCTTTTTAGATTGAAAATCAAGTTTTTCTCTGTGAAGTGGCAGGTGAACTAAATGACCTTAACTTAACCACGACTGCTATCTCAAGAATGCCAAGAGATTTATCTTTGTGTGCCTGGTTGATTGAGGCCAGCTCACTAAAGGTCTTTGTTTTAGCTGCTTCAGTGATTAACACAAAAAAGTACATAGATCAATTAGTAATGCCTGTCATGTACTCCAGATATGGGGGTAGTAGCATGCATATTTGCTGACCCTTATCTAATTCATTTATAAAGAACTTACCTGCATAATATTTCACGTTATAAAATTAGCTTCTTATGATAAAAGTCAAATGTTCTTAGTGAACAGAGAATAGTATAATAATGTATGTGCTAGAGGCAGGACTTAAGGCAGAAAAGGAAGAAACAATTAATGTTTGGGGAATTGGTAGAAATGTTAAAACATATGAGAAAATATAAATGCAAGAAATAGACAACCTTAAAATGCTAACATAGGACATTAATATTAAATATAGGCAGGTTCCATCTAAGAATGAATAGTATTGCTTAGAGCATTTCTCAGTACTTTTATCTCTGGCCCTCTGCCCCCAAACACATTATTCTGGCTTTTTTCCTCCTCTATGACTCTTTTTATTTACCTCTGTGTTCACCTCTAATTCTTCAAAAAAATGTGATCTGTGATTGTTGCTTCCCTTCTTCCTTTTCTGTTCTTCTCAAACCATTGCTTTTTCAATGATTTGAAAAGAATTTCCTGTTCTTTTCAACCCTATTTAATAAGCTATAAATACTTTATACGATCCTTCTAAGCATGGAACAATAAGACTTGTCCTCACTTAGCTCACTCTTCAATTGAGTTGTTTGGAATACAGAGTTAAACAATGTTCAAGTGAAAAGCTATGAACACACATTTGTAAGAGCACAGAAAGTGCTTCCTGAATTACGAAAAACTTCAGTGTTAATCTACTATTAGGAAATGGCCTTGATAAATTGCTTATGCAATAAATATCCATTGATGGAATCATAGGCCTTGTCTATCTTTGAAAACAATTAGAACCTTCTTAAAAGGAAGACTATTATAATTCCTTCTGGCACTTTATTTCACTGTTGCCTACTTTGTGGATGCATCTCAGGAGGCATTTTCAAAAGTATAGAGTACTCATTTATCATTTACAGAGTATTTATGTATCTAAAATTGACCAAAAGTAGGTGTCCTCAAAGTTTTCTAACCTGTACATGAAATTTTATGTACTCTTTAGAAAAACATGAAAGCAAACAATGTACACACTTACAGGTGCTTTTAAATATGAGAAATTAAAGAAAATATATGACAAACTTTATAAATAGCCATATTATCATTTCATGAAATGATGTATTTTTATCATTCTTCTAATTTTGAAATAATTTAAAAGATTTCCTGAAGGGTAGCTTAATAAAGTCAAGTAGACTGATTAGTGGAAATAATGATACATTATGTGGATAAACTTATCTCTGATTTACAAATCACTATCACCTAAAGCATGTACAGGAAGCAAATAGTGTTTTCTGTATTTTTTAGGAACCATATCAGAGCTTCATTAAATTTGGGTGATGTGTTCAAAGCAACACAATCAGCAAGTAAAGACATAGAGTAAAACAGTCACATCCTTATTTCTTGTCAGGTGTTCTTGCCATTATTCTATGTTGCCCTTACTGGTGGTATTCCTTTGAAATAATAAAGATGTCAAAAAATGTTCTAGGATAATTGCTCTAATGCAAGTCTTGCTCTAATGACAACATATACATTGTTATTATAAAGAAAATGTCACATCAACTAAACCTGAATTAGGAACATTTCAACTAGTAAATAGTTCTCTTTAAATTTCAATCAAATGTCAAATGTTCATAATCATTCTTTAATTTTTTTGAAATGAAGAGCTTTGAAACTTTTGAGGTTTGTGAGCATTTAATAGAAGTTACTTAAATCTTATAGTTGATGTTGATTTTTAACTACAAAAAATAGCAAAACAAAACACAAAAACAAAGACAACCTGAGCAGAGATTATTTCGTGGTGAAGGAATTCATTTATGGAAGCCTGCTGTGTGGGAAGGTATAGTTTTACAGTTCCAAATGTCATTGAAAGAAGTGTAAAAGAAAAATATACAGAATTCATTTCATTACATCAGGAAATCACTTTTGTATGTTAGTCTTAATAATACTGTTGGATATTAGTTGATGAGAAAATATGGACATTAATATCATTTGCTTTTTAAAGACATCTTCTATTTACCAAAGAACTTCATAGAACTCAGAAATAGCTAATTAGTATGACCAATATTTGTGAATAAATTAAAATTTCAATAAATAAGTACACTAGCATTGAAACAAATAATTTTGTAGTATGGTAGCCTTTCATAAAATTTTTGTAATGATATATCTCAATCAAGAGAAAGCTTTGCAATGAAGGCTCCAATGGCTATAATTATTTATTAGTATATTGTATCCATTTATTTAAATTGCAGTACTTTGTATATTATAAAACACACATAGGTAGAAATTAATAAGATATGTTCAATATCCTCACTTGGCACATTCACTGTCTTAGACACTACAACTAATAAATGGCATATAGAACAATATTGGATGATGAAAAACAGCTTATGATAAGCTATTTCCTAGGTTTAGCTTCCTAAATTATCCAAAGGGATCTAGAGCTCTTTACTGTTGTTTTCAAGACACTAAAAGCTATTTAAAAAGGGTAAGAGCCTCTTTCATATATAGGTCCCTCTGTAGAAAATCTCATTCCCAAACAGATGAGTGAATGTTTTCTGCAAAGGTATTTTATAGCTACCAAGCTCATGTTAGGTTGCACTAAAGATGACTCCTGCAGATAAACATAAGATGTATGGATATTCTGAGGCCTAGTGTCATGGACCTGCATCAACTCAGCAAAGAATATCTGGTATAATCTGTAGTAAGAAAAGTTAAAATATTTGATCAGCCTTACTTTACACATGGAACAACTAAAGACTGAGAAGGTTAACAGCTTTGCCCAAAAGTTGTTTTAACGTAAAGATGCATAGTCATCTCAATAATGGTTAAAGGGAAATTAGAATAAGGGAGTCTGCCCCTCAGACCAGTGGGTGTTATTTTCCTCTTTAAGATACAAGAGAGAGGGTCAAAATTTAAAAATCGTTAATGAAGCAAAAGGCAAAAACAGACAAACAAACCTCTTTGTATGTTGGTCTCAGCCTAAGATCCATAGTACAATTTTGCTTTTCAACTTTTCTCTTACTACAACATCCTGTGCCTAGAAGGAATGCAGATTGCTGAGTGAACTTTTCTGTATTAATTTTGGAGCTTACTTTAAAATTTATCCCTTCTTGTGTGGCTATTTCAAAAGGGAGTATGCCTATCTAAAGTGAAACTGAAAGGAAGGTTTGCTTTTCTAGCCAGTACACATATTAGAAGATAGACTTGGGCTCATTTTGCTGCTGCTGGTATTGCCTCTTCTGATCCACTTTCCACAACCTCTTTTACATTCTGATGTTTAACAGCTACATTATTTACCTGATATGTGTATGAGATGAAGGGAGAAACAGGAGGACAGAGGTCATAGTGTTGCCTTCTGCACACTGTTCATAAGAATACCCTTCCAATAGGCAGAGATACACATCAGCATTAGGAAGAAATGTAGAAATACATTTCAACATTGTACTTAAAGCAAATATTGCATAATAATTTCCTGTTTTCAGTGGAAGAAAGAGTGTAAAAGAGAAAACTTACAAAGCATTAATATTGTCAACAGAAAAAATGAAGTCAATTTGTCAATTAAAGGGACATTTTATGAACAATGCAGATATTTTAATCTTGAATTATTATTTTGTTCCTTTGGACACATAGAACCTAGGTCTGTGTATCTTCTTACAGAGACCCTATTCTTCTGTGTGGGAAATCTTCGAAATACAAATATATATGTGTATGTGCGTGTGTGTGTGGGGGTATATACACATTAATAAATAAAAAACAAAAAATATTTAGAATTCTATTTTAAAGTTTCATAGGAGTTGTTCACTCAAATGAATTTAAATTTTAAAAAACGAAGTGGGTTTATTATTATACATATTTGACAAATAAATGCCCCACCTTGAATGTTTATTTTATGAGAGTTTCATGTGATGAATATGTTTATTTAACTGGTATGTTTAATTTAGGAAAATGTTACTATGTATAGATATTCCTGATCACCATAGGTACATTGATATCATTTAATTTCTGTATTATTAAATTTAATCATATATCACAAAATGAAGATTTTCAACATGTAGTTGTCACCCAACTAGATTTCTTTGCAGTTCTGCCTGCTAACTTATCATCAGGTATGAACTATGCTAGAAAAGAAAATGATCCATTATGTAGCAGCATTTCTTTTGAATACTCCAAGATCAAACTCATCTTTATGATTATATTTTATTTGTTTTTGAGTACAGGTTGGGAATTTTTTTTCATTTTAAACATTGTTAGTTTTACCTTAAAAATACAGAAACATTTCCAGATAATAAAACATGTTTACCAAGCTGCATTGCCTCAAGGCTACACCACCTACACCATACAGAGTTGATCAAATAAAATCATCATTACAATAGTCCTGTCATAAATGTTCACTGGAACAGTGCTGTCAGCCTAGCTTAAATAAAGTAGGACTGAGTCTTTGCACACAGCATTTTAGATTATCAATTCTGTGGCCACCCTATGCCACCCTCCAAACTCCTACCCTTGTGAAACTGACAAGAACAGGGATCAAAGCAGATCCTCAGTCAACAGATTAGCAATATCTCAGCATCATTTATTTGATAAAATGAAATGTAGGCTACATCTTTACACCATAGTAACAAGCATTTGAGAATGAACCTTTGCAATGGAAGACATAATTCATTACCACTGTCACGATTTTACTGAAACACTCCACATTGCATTTTTACCTTACACTTTTGAACCCACTCTTTCAGTGTTAGGCAGATATTCACATAACGATGAATGTAATTTTAATACAGGGAATAATTGTCTTAAAAACCCAGACATTCCATTTCTTAAATATTGTTTAGAAAACTAGTTATTATATGAAATGTTTTTCCTTTTATATCTTACATGGAAGAAACTCGAATTATATCATTACAGTCTTATAGTTTCCTTTTCTCTCTTTCTTTTTCTTTACATTTTGTTCTTTCTTCGTCTTCATCTTTTTCATCCTTTCTGCTTATCTTCAAAGTTATATGTATATTTTTTCATGAAAATCTTCCCATTGAATTAATGATAGTATATCTCTTAAAAATAAACTATCATATAAATCATATTATCAAGAGTATAGGTGTTGCAGCTGATACAACCCTACATCCTTTTCTGCTGGCTAAGTTTTAGTTAGAAAGATGACAGGTTGGCCTGATAATGTTATTTGAAATGTAGTACTGTATCTTACATGTTAATTTTACCTGAAATTCTATGAAAATAAAAGATATTAAAACATGTCAAATAAGTGGAAAAGAAATTATATTCCTTCTAGATAAGAATAGGTAAGCATATGATTTAGCTATTAGTTATTTTATACACACACACACACACACCCCTCCCAAATCAAAAGCAGATTTCATATTGAGTTGTCTGTCTAGTAAATAGTCTACTTTGTAGGGAGGTCAGCATGTATAGGAAATGATAAGTCATAAAGATAAAATTACCTCTTAATCACTGTTGTATGAATCTGAAACTATACTAAAATGTCATTTTTCTGTACTGTTGGTTCCATAGCATTCAAAAGCCTAGTAATTTTTTAAAGGTAAGAAGAGTATATCATTATCCATTTTGAATTAAAAGCCTATAAGCTATGAAATTAAATGATTCAATAAATCAATTCCTGAAGAAATTTTCCAAGAGGGTATATTAAGGATTTATGCATATTTAAGCATATTTAAAAGACTGGAGTCCAGGGATATTGTTATGTAAAGGAGCTTATGTAACAGTTTATATATTTATATAATAATTTATAAAACAATTCAACAAGTATTTATGCTCACTCTGGACATTTTCTACTCTACATTCAGGACTTAGATATGTTATTAGCTGTGATTAATGTTGGTAGTAATACCCTCCCCCTGGTCCCACACACCACTGTGTTAAAATTTCCTATGTTGCACATTTGGGGGAACATTGCAAAGGAGAACCTGCTTTATGTTGATCTCGTCTTAGATGTTTAATTCTCTGGTGATGCATCAAATAAAATTTGATCCAGGGAAGTGTATACCAATCTATAGAGTGGGTAGCATGTATTAAAAAAATGAGAAATATTGCCAAGAGTACACACTTACTTTACAGTGGCATTATGAGGTTCTAATTTCTCATTTGTTTTCATTTCATTTTAAATTGCCAGTTATTGGATACCCTATAAGGAGATCTCTGTGTTTTGCAGGTTGCTACATTGCCCAGTTTTGTATTCTTTACTGATATATTGAGGTCAACATTGATTTGCGTGGGAAAAATTTTGGTTCTGTGAGCCACTTTTTAAATAAATACAGACATACTTTGGCGATACTGTGGGTTTGGTTCCAGACCACCACAATCAAGCAAATATTGCAATAAAGTGATTCACACAAATTTTTTTGGTTTCCCAGTGCATTAAAAACTTATGTTCCCACTATACTGCATTCTACCTAAAAAATGCACATATTTTAATTAAAAATATTTTATTGCTAAAAAGTAATGCTAGCAATCGTTTGAGTCTTTGTGAGTCATATTCTTTTCACTGGTGGAAGATCTTCTCTTGATGTTGATGGCTGGCTGCTGACTGATCAGGGTGGAGATTGCAGAAGGTTTAAATGGTTGTGTCAATTTCTTAAAATAATACAACAATGAAGTTTGCCACATCAATTGACGCTTGCATGAAAGATTTCTCTACAGCATGTAATAATGTTTGGTAGCATTTAACTCACAGAACTTCTTTCAAAATTGGAATTAATCCTCTCAAACCCTGCCACTTCTTTATCAACTAAGTTTATGTAATATTCTGAATCCTTTGTTGTCATTTCAATAATATTCACAGTATCATCACCAGAAGTAGATTTCGTCTCAAGAACTACTTTCTTTGCCCCTCCATAAGAAGTAACTCCTCATCCATTCAAGTTTTATCAAGAGATTGTGGCAATTTATTCACATCTTCAGGCTCCATTTCTGATTCTAATTCTGCTATTTCTGCTGTATCTGTATTTACCTCTGAACTCTTGAACCCCTCACAATCATTCATGGGGGTTGGAATCAACTTCTTCCAAACTCCACTTAATGTTGTTATTTTGACCTCCTCCAGTGAACCATGAATATTCTTAATGACATATAGAATGATGAATTCTCTACAGAATATTTTCAATTTAGTTTTCCCCAGTCCATCAGAGGAATCACTATCTATTGCAGGTGTAGCCATATAAAATGTATTTCTTAAAGAATGAGACTTGAAATCATAATTACTTCTTGATCCAAGGGCTGCAAAATCCATGTTGTGTTAGCAGACATAAAAACATTAACCTTTTTGTACGTGCCCATGAGATCTCTTGGATGACCAGGTTCATTGTCAATAAGCAGTAATATTTTGAAAGTAATGTTTTTTTGTTTTCTGAACAGTAGGTCAAAACACTGAGCTTAAAATACTCAGTCGACCATGCTATAAACAAATATGCTGTCATTAGGCTTTATTGTTCCATTTATAGAACACAGGTAGAGAGGATTTAGCATAATTCTTAAGGGCCCTAAGAGTTTTGGAATGGTAAGTGAGCAATAGCTTCAACTTAAAGGCACCAGCTACATTAGCCCATAATGAGAGAGTCAGCCTGTCCTTTGAAGTTTTGAAGTCAGGCATGGACTTCTCTCTAGCTATGAAAGTCCTTGATGGCACTTTTATTCCAATATAAGGCTGTTTAATCTACACTGATAATCTTTTATTTAGTGTAGCTACCTTAATTTAGGATCCTGGCTAGATCTTCTGGATAACTTATTGCAGTTTCTCTGTCAGTACTTTTTGCTTCACCCTGAACTTTTATGTTATGGAGATGGCTTCTTGCCTTGAACCCCATGAATCAACCTGTGGTAGCTTCAAACTTTTCTTCTGCAGCTTCCTCATCTTTCTCTGCCTTCATAAAAATGAAGAGAGTTAGGGCCTTGCTCTGAATTAGGCTTGGAGTAAGGTAATGTTGTAATTGGTTTGATCTTCTATTCAGAACAGTAAAAACTTCTACACAGCAGCAATAGGACTTTTTTTTTTTCTTTCTGTCATTCATATGTTTACTGGAGTAACACTTTTAATTTCCTTCAAGAACTTTTCCTTTGCATTCACAGCTTGGCTAACTGGCACAAGAGGCCTGGATGTTGGCCTATCTCAGCTTTTGACATGTCTTCCTCACTAAGCTTAATTAATTCTAGCTTTTGATTTCAAGTATGAAACGTGTGACTCGTTCACTTGAACATTTAGAGGCCATTGCAGGGTTACTAATTGATCTACATTGTTGGGTGTCAGGGAAAAGGGAGGCCTGAGGAGAAAGAGAGACAGAGGAACAGCTGGTCAGTTGAGCAGTCAGAACACACACCATGATGATCAATTAAGTTTACCATCCTGTAAGGGCTTGGTTCATGGCTACCCAAAACAATTACAATAGTAACAATAAAGATCACTGATCACAGATAACCATAACAGATACAATAATATTGAAAAGTTTGAAATATTTACCAAAATGTCACACAAAGACATGAAGTGAGCACATGATGTTGGAAAAAATATATAGACTCGCTTGAGACAGAATTGCCACAAACCTTTTATTTCTAAAAACTGCCGTATCTGTAAAGCATAACAAAGTGAAGTGAATTACAATAAAATAAGTTATACTTGTAAAAGAACTTTCTTCAAAGGGACATAAAATCAACTTTAAGGAGTCAATTTTTTTAAATGTATTTTCCTAATGATCTCTTGATGTTACCACAAATGACAGAAACAATATCAGAAATTCTTAATACCCAAGCAGAATAGGTGAGTGATTTTTTTTTTTTTTTTTTTTTTTGTCCAGACTAACTCAGTTGTTCTTTTTCCTTCCTTTCAGGGTTTATGATTTTAATCATTCCCAATTTGACTGAGAGGTGTGCTTTCTAGTTATTGCTCAAATAAATTTCCCATCAATATAAATGAAATTTGTTCAAGTTTTAATTAGGTGAAAGATTCAAATCATAGCTGTATGATGAGATAAGGCAATTTCATTATTTGCTTCCCCTACCCCCCATAAGATAGGAAAAATATACACAAAAAAGTGAGCATCTTATAATAAACTTGTGGAAGTCTCTTGCTCATGAATATTTACGGTCCACCTTCTATCATTAATGATGTATAATTTATCTTATTTTTATGGTGTCAGAGATTATAATGTTGTCATGATATTATAATTATTAATTCTCCTGGCAGAGTATGTTTTGTACAAAACCAAAAATATTTAATTCATTAGAAAATAGATTAAATGGCCTTTTAATATGCTTTTTATTTTTGAACATATTTTTCTTTCAGTTGAAGTTTTGTCAGTTTCTTACTAAAATATTAAATATATATCACTAAAGCTATACTTCAGTGACAAACTTTAAAAATTACTTCTAAGTAACTTATATATGTTTATTATTGAATACATACTATGCATCAGACATTATGTCATGTGGGGTATGAGACACATTTGTGATCATGTTATAGAGATTAAAGAGCCCACAAAAAGATAATATTTGTAATCAAAACAGTGCAGATTGTAGGAATCTATATTAGGATTCAAAGTTGGGCAAGCTCAAGATAGGTAGAGAGACTAGAGAAGTCTTCATAAAGAAATTAATTCCTGCTGTCATAAAAAGAGAAAACATTTGCTAAATATTTATTCATATAAAATGAGGCACAGTCATGTAATCATCTCTTACCTAGATCATTGAGAGTGATTTTGAAATCGTCTCCCTGACAACGTTTTATCTTTATTCATCCTCGGCACTATCAATATTAAAAACTAAGATTGACCATGCCATGTCCAGTTTTAAGTAATCTGTTGTCTGTCTGCTGAATATAAGACAAAATTCAATGAATTAGGTGAAAATTGTATAGAACATTTACATTTTATCCAAGTCTAAATTTTAGCTTACTGACTCTCAAGACTATTTCACATAGCCATCAGGTCAAATGACATCTCTACTGATAAACTTTGGTTGGGTCTGCAAGCTAGAATCTATGACTCTCTTCAGTATTTCTCATCTTTTTGTTAGGACCTCTATCATATTACCCAATATATTATATTATATTAATAATACATGCACATATGCATATGTTTTCTTGATTTCAAGAACCAACAGTGGTACAGTGAGGCTGAGAAAATATTTACCTTCCTATTAATCCAGGACTACTCTTTACTGTCTAACAGCTTAACTAATGTCTTCTGGCAATGGTGTGGTGGGTTGGAAGAAGGTGCTCTTTAGAATTGGCTCAGGTCGAGGCTCAGAGAAATGAAGATAAAGATATAAGAAAGAGGGAAGTACTACACCTTAATATTGTTTACTTTCCAGTCTACATATCAATGTATGTAGAGTCTAGAGAACTGTGAGGAAAAGTAATTTAAAAATATGTTAAAAATTCATAAAATAGGTACTTTAGACACAAATTTGCTATTTTAAAGTATCAATTGAGCATGATATTTTGTAACTATTTTATTTAAAAAATTTTCAATTAGCCCTCATATCTTCAAAGCAGAGATCATGATTAATATCAATTTGGAAACTAAGCTTTAAAGATAAAATATGTATTTCAAATTTCTCCTAATAAGAGACTTCCCAATAAAGAATTTAAAGTAAAAAGCCTGACCTTAAAACTTGGGAAGGTACATTTTCTATTATGGAGGTCTATTCAACTAACTCCCCTACCAGAAATAAAATAAGGAACAGCTAACTAAAAATCAATTCACCATGTCAGAGGCTGCCAATTCCAGAATAAGCAAGAGCAGACATAATATGATTATGAAGACTCAGAGCATTCAGGACATACAGCTAAATCCCACATAAATTTCGAGCCAAAGGGAAATGTTGCTGGATGCCCTACTAAAAGGGATTTACAACAATCAAGCTTTTTGATATGTGTTTCCATGGTGAGGTGGATATTATGTCCAAAAATTAGGCTTTTATGGTCACAAATTCTGCCAAAACTTTAACTCATTACCTCTAAACAAGTCTTCAATAATTACAACATTAATATTGTTGGGCATTTAGTACATTATAACATTTGCCACTGTAATGAAGATTTTCCTGGAAAAAAAGCTACCTGAAATCATCTCTATTTTACTGTAGATAAAATTGAAACATGGGAAAAAAAAAAAACTTTTCATGATATAATGCAAGAGGATAGTGCAAGAGGATACCAGAAGGATTAAGTTAATACTGTATTTGGTGGTATTCAAAAATAAATCTAAAAAAAAATCTGAACCAAAGAATTTACAAAGATTTTTCTCCTTAATTTATGAATCTTATACACAAATTTTATAAGTGTGTAGACATTAAATCACATTGAGAGTGCATACACACACAAACCCATGTACACACACATTTAGCAAATATATGCCCAGAATTCCTATATTGTGGAAAAATGTCAATCCATTAAATCAAGAATATAAGCGTTATTCTGTATATATGGACAACACAGCTAAACCTGTTAAGCTGGAATCTACTTATTCAGCTCCTGTGTCTCAGAGAACATGGTTTTGTGTTGTGCACCTCAGCTAAACACCACGAAGGGACACCATTAGGCCCTAAGTCAAGAGAAACAGGACAAAAATGACTAGACACAGATTTTAGTAGCAGCTGCCAGTAAGATTCACAGGAACAGGAATATACCTCGGCAGATATAAGTTAGAGCATAACTTCTTAAGAATTCAACTTCCACACAGGAGAGAATACACAAGGAGCAAAATATGACCGTTGACTCAGCAGCCCCACATCCAATGGCAACAGAACAAAAAAATTTCCTACCAGACATCATCATCTCTTTGTGAACTTGAATGCTGAACTGGTCAAATAATTATCCATAAATGATATTTCTGGATATTTAAAGTGAGTGAAGTATCACTTGACAAATTTTTCAGGCATGCAAATGTTGGCTGAAATTTATTACTATACTGTACTATTAAATAAGATATCCTTATTCTGTTGTTATGTAACTATTTTCATCTCTATTCCTATGGCTTTATAAATATATTCATCTTTAATATGCAATGCTACCTTACACATAGAAAAATGTCAGCCACCTATTTTATCTCAAAGATGACTTTGCCATATCAGTGTACTGCTTCACCTTTTTCTTACATTTCCTGTGCTACAAAGATAGAAATGTTTTATCCCTCTCTGGATTTTAGCAGAGGAAAAAGAAAAGAAGAAAGAAAGAAAAAGGATTTTTCTCCCTGATTGAATCCAATGAGAAAAATGCCTCTTTCTTTTACAGACATCACTAAGCACTGTGGCACTTCCCGTGAATCACTGTGTATCTACCTGGTATGTGTTGTTAAATCATTTACACCCACCATGAGACAGGATACAATTTGACTCAGTATTTCCAAACCATGTATTAGGAAGCATGCTAATAACAGGATTGTTCTGTGTTACAATTCAGAATTTCTTAACTTACATGTTTGTATTAGCAGAAGGCACAATTACCTGTGGAAAAGTCTCCCCTTCATGTATATCTACATCACCTTCACAATGACAGTATTGTGATTTGGAAAGAATTATTAACTAGTAGGGAAAGACTTGGATCATCATAACTTGTGACCTTGAGCAATTGTCATTTTTGCTTTCAGAGTCATAATTTTCTCATTACAAAAATGAGGGTGGTAGACCACACATTTTATGTGGAAATGTTATATTTCACATTATGTGAAAACAGAGACTATAGGCTATTGTTTCTGCATTTAAGGCTGCAGTGGTAAATGGTCTCTAAATAATTTTGATAGTTAATGTTCTAAGGTCGATGAAAGACATTGGTTTTTCCCAGTAAGTATGGGAATAAAGCATACTTTGTTTTCCACACCCAGTTTAATATAGAAAAGCTATTAGGTCATTAAATTGGAAATGCCCAATTTTGAATTAAAAATTTACTTTATTATATCTCCATAAGAGGCAGTACAATTAATCAAAGTATGTGCACAAACAATTGACAAAGTTTTGGCATCTTAATGGTAGCTTATTGATGCCAGCAGCGAAGAAGCATGAAGAGAGAGCGGTGATGAAATTGCAAAAGGTGTTTTCCACACCTTCTTGAGACTTGAATATTTTTCTTTTTAAGTAGTGGTCCAAAGCCTGGAAGAAGTGGTAGTCAGTTCGTGCAAGGCCTGGTAAATACAAGGGATGATAGAGAGTTTCCAAGTCCAGCCTTTGTAGTTTGAACAGCATTGTTTGTGCAACATGTAGTTTAGTGTTGTCTTGGAAGAGGACTGGCCTGTCTCTATTGCCTAAACTCAGCTGCTTAACCTCAAACATCCTCGTTATGTCATCCATTTGGTTGCTGTAGACATCCGCTGTAATGGATTGACAAGGTTTCATGAAGTTACAGTGAATAGTACCAGTGCTTGACCATCAAACAGGCACTGTTAGCATTTCTTGGTGAATATTTGGTTTTGAACTATGTTTGGGCACTTCATATTTATCCAGCCATTGTGCCAAATGCTTGTGATTATCAGAAAGAATGCATTTGTCATCACACATAATAATACAGTGTAGAAATTGTTCTTCTTATGTCATTACAGCAAATAAAGGCAAACTTTGAGACAATTTCTCTTCTGATACTTGTTTAATTCATGTGAAACCAATCTACTCAGCTTCTTTATCTTGCCAATTTGTTTCAAATGGTTCAATATTGTTGGAACAGTAACATCAAACCTTGTTGCTAATTCACATATAGGTTGAGATGGATTTGCTTCCACTACTGCTTTCAGCTCATCATGATCCACCTTGGTCTCAGGTTGCCTACATGGCTCATTTTCAAGGTTAACATCACCAGAATGGAATGTCTCAAACCATTGACATACTGTGTTTTCATTACCACATTCTTCCCAAACACTTTGTTGATATTTTGAGCTGTGTGCACTGCATTTGTTCTAGGATGGAATTCGTATTCAAAAATAAAACAAAAATTAGTGACTATATGAGGATGGTTCTATATTTGAATTTTCTGTTGTGTTCCACTGGTCTGTGTCCCTGTACTTGTGCCAGTACCAGGCTGTTTTAAGAACCACGGCCTTGTAGTATAGTTTGAGGTCTGGCAAATTAATACCTCCCATTTTCTTTTTGTTGCTTAAAATTGCTTTTGCTATACGGGGTCTTCTCTGATTCCATACAAAGTGTATAATTATTTTCTCTACGTCTGTGAAGAATGATGTTGGTAATTTAATAGGGATTGCATTGAATCTGTAGATCACTTTGGGTAGTATAGACATTTTAACAATGTTGATTCTTCCGATCCATGAGCATGGTATATTTTTCCATCTATTTGCAAGTTCTGCTATTTTTTTTCTCAGTGTTTCATAGTTTTCCTTATAGAGGTCCTTTATCTCTTCAGTTAGGTATATACCTAGATATTTTATTTTCTTTGTTGCTATTTTGAAGGGTATTGAGCCTTTAATTTGGTTTTCTGATTGACTGTTATTGGCATATATAAATGCCTCTGATTTGTGTATATTGATTTTGTAGCCAGAGACTTTGCTATATTCGTTAATCAATTCCAGGAGTCTCATGGTTGAATCCTGGGGGTTTTCCAGATATAACATCATATCATCAGCAAAAAGTGAGAGTTTGATCTCTTCCTTCCCTATTTGGACTCCCTTGATTCTGCTCTCTTGCCTGATAGCTCTTGCAAGGACTTCCAATAATATGTTGAAAAGTAACGGGGACAGTGGGCAGCCCTGTCTGGTTCCAGTTCTAAGTGGGAGTGCTTTCAATTTTCCCCATTCAGAATGATGTTGGCTGTGGGTCTGTCATATACGGCTCGTATAATTTTTAGGTAGGTTCCACCTACGCCTATTTTGTTAAGCGTTTTTATCATAAAAGGGTGTTGAATTTTGTCAAATGCTTTTTCTGCATCTATTGAGAGTATCATATGGTTTTTGTTTTTGCCTCTATTTATGTGGTGAATTACATTTATAGATTTATGTATGTTGAACCACCCCTGCATCTCTGGGATGAAGCCCACTTGGTCGTGGTGGATTATTTTTTTGATAAGTACTTGGATTCGATTTGCTAGTATTTTATTGAAAATTTTTGCATCTATATTCATGAGAGAAATTGGTCTGTAGTTCTCTATTTTTGTTGCGTCCTTTCCAGGTTTTGGTATCAATGTTATATTGGCTTGGTAGATCGTGTTGGGGAGAATTCCATCCTTCTCAATATTGGAGAATAGTTTATGTAGGATGGGCACGAGTTCTTCTTTGTATGTATGGTAAAATTCAGGTGTGAACCCATCTGGACCAGAGCTTTTCTTTTTGGGAAGGCTTTTTATTGCTGTTTCGATTTCAGTTCTTGATATTGGTCTGTTCAGGTACTCTATTTCTTCCTGGTTGAGCCTGGGAAGACTAAGTGTTTCTAAAAATTTGTCCATTTCCTCCGCATTCTCCAGTTTGTGTGCATAAAGATTTTTATAGAATTCATATATGATATCCTGTATCCCTGTAGCATCGGTTGTGATTTCTCCTTTCATGTTCCTAATGGAGGTTATTAGAGATTTTACTTTTGTGCTCTTGGTTAGTCTAGCCAGGGGTGTGTCTATTTTGTTTATCTTTTCAAAGAACCAACTTATATACTCTGGGGACAAGAATCCCTGTTCAATAAATGGTGCTGGGACAATTGGTTAGCCACTTGTAGAAGACTGAAACAGGACCCACAGCTTTCACCTCTTACAAAAATCAAATCACGGTGGATAACAGACTTAAACCTTAGGCGTGATACAATCAGAATTCTAGAAGAAAATGTAGGAAAGACTCTTACAGACATTGGCCTAGGAAAAGAATCTATGAAGAAGACCCCCAACGCAATCACAGCAGCAACAAAAATTAATGAATGGGACATGATTAAATTAAAAAGCTTCTGCACAGCCAAAGAAAGTCAAGAGAATAAACAGACCACCTACAGAATGGGAAAAAAATTTTGCATACTACACATCAGATAAAGGACTGATAACAAGAATCTATTTAGAACTCAGGAAAATCAGCAAGAAAAAATCAAACAACTCTATCAAAAAGTGGGCAAATGACATGAATAGAAACTTCTCGAAAGAATATATAAGAATGGCTAACAAACATATGAAAAAATGCTCAACATCCCTAATCATCAGAGAAATGCAAATCAAAACCACAATGAGATATCACTTAACTCCAATGAGACTGGCCTTTATCAAAAGAACCCAAAACAACACATGTTGGCGTGGCTGTGGAGAGACAGGAACACTCATACACTGCTGGTGGGACTGCAAACTAGTACAACCCCTATGGAAAGCATTATGGAGGTATCTTAAACAGATTCAAGTAGACCTGCCATTTGACCCAGCAATCCCATTACTGGGCATATACCCAAAGGAAAAAAGGTCATTCTGTAACAAAGACACATGTACCCGAATGTTTATAGCAGCACAATTCACGATAGCAAAGATGTGGAAACAATCCAAATGCCCCTCAATACATGATTGGATTTGTAAGCTGTGGTATATGTATACCATGGAATATTGCTCAGCTATAAAAAATAATGAAGATACGACATCTCTATGGTTCTCCTAGAGAGAGTTGGACCCCATTATATTAAGTGAAGTATCCCAAGAATGGAAAAACAAGCATCACATGTACTCACCAGAAAATTGGTTTCCCTGATCATCACCTAAATACACATCTGGGAATGACACCAAACGGATATCACACTGAGGTGGAGGGTAGGGGGGGATAGGTGTATGCCTACACAATGAGTGCATTGCGCACCATTTGGGGAATGGTCACGCTTGAAGGTGCTGACTCGGGAAGGGGGTGGGGAAGGGAGGGATATATACCTACATGATGGGTGCAACGCGCACTCTCTGAGGAACAGACATGCCTGGAGCTCTGACTTGGGGGGAAAGGTGGTACATGGACAACGTATGTAACCTGCAATTCTGTATCCCCCATAACAATAAGATGAAATAAAAAATAAATAAATAAATAAAACAAATTTTTTATTTTTACGTGGTTTCAAAAAAATTTCTCTGAAACAAATTTTGAAAGATAATCACAAGCCAAAAATGTGTTTGAAAGACTGAGAAACACTTTCACAACCAAAAACAAAAACAAAAAAACGGAAAAAACAAAACACACACACACACACAAAAGAAAAAACACAAGAAGTGTCAAAATGAAATGTCAGAGATATCAACTATCAAACTTAGTACTTAAGGAAATTGGACATTTCACACTTAATAACCTAATAGATAGAAACATAGAGAATAGAGAGGGATTATATTTTTGAGAAGAAAGAAAACCTTACAACATGCCTTATCAAGATTAGTCTTCTAAAAGTATATCTAAATGTCTATACTTCTTTCTTGCTGATTTTCCTGAGCTCTATATATATCCTAATTATCAGCCCTTTATCGGATGTGCAGCATGCAAATATTTTATCCCATTCTGTAGGTTGTCTGTTTGCTCTCGTGATAGTTTCCTTGGCTATGCAGAACCTTTTTAATTTGATAAGGTCACATTTATTTATTTTTGTTGTGGCCGTGACTGCCTTTGGGGTCTTCATAAATTATTTACCTAGGCCAATGTCTAGAAGAGTATTTCCCAGGTTTTCCTCTAGAATTCTTACAGTTTCATGCCTTAGGTTTAAGGCTGTTATCCACCGTGAGTTGATTTTTGTGAGAGGTGAAAGGTGTGGATCCTGTTTCATGTGGCTTCTACATGTGGCTATCCAGTTTTCCCAGCACCATTTATTGAATAACGATTCTTTGCCCCAGTGTATGTTTCTGTCTGCTTTGTCAAAGATTAAATGGCTATATGGGGATGGTTTTTTATCTGGCTTCTCAGCTCTGTTCCATAGGTCTATGTTCCTGTTATCATGCCAGTACCATACTGTTTTAGTTACTATAGCCTTGTAGTGTAGTTTGAAGTCTGGTAAATTGATGTCTCCCAATTTGTTATGTTTGCTCAAGATGAGCAAATATTGGAAATAATCTTCTAGACATTGGCTTAGACAAAGAATTTATGAAAAAGACCCCAAAGACCATCACAGCAACAACAAAAATAAATAAATGGGACCTGATCAAATTAAAAAGCTTCTGCACAGCCAAGGAAACTATCATGAGAGCAAACAGACAACCTACAGAATGGAAGAAAATATTTGCATGTTGCACATCTGATAAAGGGATGATAAATAGAATCTATTTAGAGCTCAGGAAAATCAGCAAGAAAAAATCAAATGACCCTATCAAAAAGTGGGCAAAGGACATGAATAGAAACTTTTCAAAAGAAAACAGAACAATGGCCAAAAAACATATGAAAAAATGCTCACCATCTCTAATCATCAGGGAAATGTACATGAAAACCACAATGAGATATCATTTATCTCCTGTGAGAATGGTGTTTATCAAAAAGTCCCAAAACAATAAATGATGGCATGGATGCAGAGAGATAGGAACACTCATACACTGCTGGTGGGTCTGAAAACTAGTGTAACCTCTATGGAAAGAAATATGGAGATACTTCAAAGAGATACAAATAGATCTACCATTTGATTCAGTAATCTCATTATTGGACATCTACCCAAAAGAACAAAAGACATTCTATAAAAAAAATACATCTACACTTGAATGTTTATAGCAGCAAAATTCACAATTGCAAAGATGTAGAAACAACCCAAGTGCCCATCAGTACATGAGTGGATTAATAAAATGTGGTATATGTATACCATGGATTACTACTCAGCTATAAGAAATAATTGTGATCTAGTACCTCTTGTATTATTCTGGATAGAGCTGGAACTCATTCTACTAAGTGAAGTATCCCAAGAATGGAAAAATAAGCACCACATGTACTCAACATCAAATTGGTATTAACTGATCAACACTTGAGTGAATATATAGGAATAACATGGAGAGGAGGGGAGGGGTATATACATACATAATGAGTGCGATGTGCATGGTCTGGGGAACGGGCACACTTGAAGCTCTGCCTTGGGGGGGGCAAGGGCAATATACGTTACCTAAACATTGGTACCCCCATAATATACTGAAATAAAAAAAAAAGATTGCTTTTGCTGTATGGGGTCTTCTCTGGTTCCATAGGAAGTGTAGAATTATTTTCTCTAGATCTGCAAAAAATGATGTTTATATTTTAATAGGGATTGCATTGAATATGTAGATCATTTTTGGTAGTATATACTTTTTAGTAATGTTGATTCTGCCTACCCATGGTGATGGTATAGTTTTCCACCTGTTTACATCCTTTCCTAATTCCTTCCTCAATGTTTTGTAGTTCTCCCTATAGAAAAAAATCAAACAACCCTATTAAATGTGGGCAAAGTACATTAACAGAAACTTTTCAAAAGAAGATAGACTAATGGACAACAAACATATGAAAAAATGCTCAACATCTGTAATCATCAGAGAAATGCAAATCAAAACCTATGTATAAGATTTCTTGTATCTTCTTTAATAAATGTCTCTATTTTTCATATTACATAGCTGGATACTTTGCAGACATACATTATATATTGTAGTTATTCATCCCTTGTCAGATGGGTACTTTGCAAATGTGTTCTCCCATTCTGTGGGTTGTCTCTTCCGTTTGTTATCATTTCTTTTGTCACATGGAAACGTTTTAGCTTGATGTGATTGCATTTGTCTATTTTTATTTTAGTTGTAATTTTGAGATTTTACTCAAGAAATCTTTGCTCAGACCAATAAATGTCCTGGAGCATTTCTCCAATTTTTTCCTCTGCTATTCTCATAGTTTTAGGTCTTATATTTAAGTACATAATCCATTTTTATGTCATTTTTGTATATGGTGGGAGATAGGGGTCTAGTTTCATTCTTCTGTATATGAATATACAGTTTTCCCAGCACCATTTACTGAACAGACTGTCCTTTCCCCACTGTATATTTCTGGTTGTGAATGTCAATAATGAGTTTGATGCAAACATAGGGATTTTTATCTAAGTTTTCTTCTCTGTGTCCCATTGTTGTCTGTATTTATGCCAGTACCACGCTGATTTGGTTACTATATATTTTGAACTCAGGTAGTGTGATTACTTCAGCTTTGAGGGTTTTATTTTTGTTGCTGTTGTTGTTTGCTTATTTTGCTTAGGATTGCTTTGCCTGTTCAAGGTCTTTCGTGGCTCGATCTTAGGATTCTTGTTTTCTATTCTGTGAAGAATGTCACTGGTATTTTTGTAAGGATTACATTGAATCTGTAAATAGCTTTGGATAGAATCTTAACAATAACATCTGGGTAACATTTAAACAATATTAATTCTTTCATTTTATCTTTTCATTTTGTTGTGTCTTCAGTTCTTTTGCAATCTGTGTTATATAGTTCGTCTTGTATAACACTTTCAGTTCTTTAGTTAAGTTAAATTAATTCCTAGGCATTTTATATTCTCTGTAGTTACCGTAAATGAGAATGCTTTCTTAATTTCTTTTTCAGATTGTTCACTGTTGGAGTATATAAATGCTACTTTTTTTAATGTAGATTTCATATTCTGCAATTTTACTGAATTTGTTTGCCAGTTATAATAGTTTTTTTTTTTTTTTGACAGAATCATTATGATTTTCCAAATATAAGATCATGTGGTCTGTGAACATGGATAATGTGACTTCTTCTTTTTCAATTTAGATACTTTTTATTGGTTTGTTCAGGTTTTCTCTTTCTTCATGGTTCAGTCTTGGTAGGTTGTATGTGTTCAAGAATTTGTCCATTTTTTCTGGGATTTCTAATTTTTTGGCATATAGTTGTTTATAATAATCTCTAATGAATCTTTGTATTTCTATGGTCATAATTCATATGTCTCTTTTTCATTTCTGATTTTATATATTTGGGAGTTCGTTCCTTTTTTCTTTAGTCTAGCTAAAGTTTTGTTAATTTTCTTTATCTTTTCAAAACCAAACTTTTTGCTTTGTTGACCTCCTGTATTGTTTGTCCAATTTCATTTATTTCTTCTCTGATCTTTATTGTTTCGTTCTTTCTACTAATTTTGGGTTTGATTTTTCTCACTTTTCTCATTCTTGAGGGGCATTATGAGTTTGTTTAGTTGCAGTTTTTACTTTTTTGATACATGCATTAATTGAAATTAACTACCCTCTTTATACTACTTTTGCTTTACCTTATAAATTTTGATTTGCTTCATTTTCATTTGTTTCAAAAAATTTGTTAAATTTCCTGTTAATTTCTTCATTCTCCTGTCAGTGAAGTAGTAGTTCAGGAGCATGTTGTTAATTTTGCTGGTGTTCGTACATTTTCCAAGTTTCCTCTTATTATTGATTTCTAGTTTTATTTAATTGTGGTCAAAAAAAAGATGTTTGATATTATTTCTATTTTTTTTATTTCAGCTTATTATGGGGATACAAAAGTTCAGCTTATGTATATTGCCCATGTCTCCCCCCAAACCCCCCCACCCAGAGTCAGAGCTTCGAGCATGTCCTTGTTTTGTGGCCTTAGATATGGTCTCTTCTGGAGAATGTTCCCTGTACTGACAAAAAGAATGTATATTCTGCAACAGTTGGATGAAACGTTCTGTAATTGTCAGTTAAACCTATTTGGTTTATTGTATAGTTTTAATCCAATATTTTCTTGTTAATTTTCTGAATGGATGATCTGCGTATTGCTGAGAGTAGGGTATAAAAATCCCCTTTTATTGTTTTGTTGTAGTCTATCTCTTCCTTTAGAACTATTACTGTTTGCTCTATATACTTGAGTGCTCTGGTATTAGGTGCATATGTATTTATAATTGTTATATTCTCTGGCTGACTTGAGTATTTTTATCATCATTATATAGTGAACTTCTTTGTCACTTTTTACAGTTTTTGACTTGTAGCCTGCTTTATCTGATCTAAATATAGCTACTTCTGGTCCTTTTTTTTTTTTAATTTCCAGTTGCATGGAGTATCTTTTTCCATCCCTTCACTTCCAATCTATGCATGTTTTTTTGGGTGAAGTAGGTTTCTTGTAGGTGGCATGTAGTTGGAGCTTGTTTCTTTATCTATTCAGTCACTCTATGTATTTTAATTGGAAAATTTAGTTGATTTACATTCAGTGTTATTATTTTTAAGTAAGGACTTATTACTGCTATTTTTTGCTTGTTTTCTGGTTGTTTTATGACTCTTTCTTCCTTTCTTACTATCTTCCTTTATGCATCAGGACTTTTCTCTGGTAGTAGGTTTTCATTTGTTGCTTTTAATTTTAGTGTATACATTATAAGTTTTTGCATTGTGATTACCATGAGACTAAAAAAATTCTTATAAATATAACAAATTATTTTAAAAAGATGGCAATTTATCTTAGATCACAAAGAAAAAATCAAAACAAAGAGAAAAATAAAAAAAGAAACCTATACTTTAACTTCAATCTATGCACTATTTGACTTTTTCTTGTCTCAACTTACATATTTTATATTGCCTATCTCTTAACACATTGCTATTGTTATTATCATTTATGATAGGTATGTCTTTTAGACTTCATAGAGTATAGTGGGCTTGTCTGTGTACTTACTTTTATCAGTGAATTTTATACGTTCAAAAGTTTCCATTTTTTTTTTTTCATATTGGTATGTTTGCTTTAATGTTTCAGATTGCAAAACTCCTTTTATCATCCCTTGTAAGATAGTTACGGAGGTGATGAATTCTCTTGGCATTTTCTTAATCTGGGAAAGACTTTATATCTCCTTCATATTTTAAGGATAGCTTTGCTGGATACAATATTCTTTTTTTTTAGACTGAAAAATTAATATACATTTTATTTTTTTATTTTATTTTTTAATAGTGTTTGGTATTTATTGAGTATTTTTTAGTTCATATGTGGGCCATAAATTTTTTCATATGTTTAATTTAGTTATACATGTACCCATATGTAAAGGAAACTATATATAAATGTATAGGTGTGATCATGTATTAGTTTGCTATGTCTACCATAACCGAGTACCACAGAGTGGATGGTTTAAACAATAGGAATTTACTTCCTCACAGTTCTGGAGGCTAGAAGTCCAAGTTCAAGGTGTTACCAGGGTTGACTTCTTTTGAGTCCTCTCTCCTTAGCTTGTAGATATTCATCTTCTTCTAGTGGTGTCTTGGCATGGTCTTCCCTCTGTGTATATCTGGGTCCTAATTTCCTCTTCTTAAAAGGACACCAGTCATATTGGAATAGGACCCACACCAACAACCTGATTTAAGCATATTACCTCTTTAATTATCTTATCTTCGAATACAGCAACATTCTGAGGTACTAGGAGTTAGGACTTCAACATTTGAATTTTGGGGGAACACAATTCACCTCACAACAGATCATGAGCACTTTTTAGTGTGATCTGTCCTTTCTTTTTTCTTAAAATTCCTTACTTTGTTTTTCATTTATTTTTTTTTTATTTCAACTTATTATAGGGGTACAAAAGTTCAGGTTATGTATATTGCCCATGCCCCCTCCCCCATCCTCCCAAGTCAGAGCTTCAAGTGTGTCCATTCCCCAGGCAGTGCGCATCACACTCATTATGTAGGTATACATCCATCCCCTCCCCCCACCCCCCACCTTTGTCCAATACCCAATTGGTGTTATTCCCAAATATGCACTTAGGTGATGCTCAGGGAAACAAATTTGCTGGTGAGGACATGTGGTGCTTATTTTTCCACTCTTGGGATACTTCACTTAATAGAATGGATTCCAACTCTCTCCAGGAGAACAAAAGAGATTCTATATCACCGTTATTCCTTATAGCTGAGTAATACTCCATGGTATACATAACCACATTTTACTAATCCACTCATGTATTGATGGGCATTTGGGTTGTTTCCACATCTTTGCAATTGTGAATTGTGCTGCTATAAACATTCGGATGGAGATATCTTTTTTATAGAATGACTTTTGTTCTTTTGGTAGATGCCCAATAATGGGATTGCTGGATCGAATGGTAAGTCTACTTGAATCTGTTTAAGGTATCTCCATATTGCTTTCCACAGGGGTTACACTAGTTTACAGTCCCACCAGCAGTGTACAAGTGTTCCTGTCTCTCCACATCCTCACCAACATGTATTGTTTTGGGACTTTTTGATAAAGGCCATTCTCACCGGAGTTAGGTGATATCTCATTGTGGTTTTGATTTGCATTTCCCTGATGATTAGAGATGTTGAACATTTTTTTATAAGTTTGTTAGCCAATCTTATATCTTCTGAAAAATTTCTATTCATGCCCTTTGCCCACTTTCTGATAGGGTTGTTTGATTTTTTTCTTACTGATTTTCCTGAATTCTAAATAGATTCTTGTTATCAGTCCTTTATCTGATGTGTAGCATGTGAAAATTTTTTCCCATTTTGTAGGTCGTCTGTTTATTCTTGTTGACTGTTTCTTTGGCTGTGCAGAAGCTTTTTAATTTAGTCAGGTCCCATTTATTTATTTTTGTTGTTGTTGTGATTGCCTTCAGGGTCTTTTTCATAAATTCTTTGCCTAGGCCAATGTCTGTAAGAGTCTTTCCTACATTTTCTTCTAGAATTCTAATAGTTTCACACCTAAGGTTTAAGTCTGTTATCCACAGTGATTTGATTTTTGTGAGAAGTAAAAGCTGTGGGTCCTGTTTCAGTCCTCTTCAAAATAGCGACAAAGAAAATAAAATACCTGGGAATATATTTAACTAAGGAGGTAAAGGACCTCTATAGGGAGAACTACGAAACACTAAGGAAGGAAATCGCAGAGCATGTAAATAGATGGAAAACCATTTCATGCTCGTGGATCGGAAGAATCAACATTGTTAAAATGTCTGTACTACCCAAAGTGATCTACAGATTCAATGCAATCCCTATTAAATTACCAACATCATTTTTCACAGATATAGAAAAAATAATTTTACGCTTTTATGGAACCAGAGAAGACTCCATTTAGCAAAAGCAATTTTAAGCAATAAAAACAAAATGGGAGGTATTAATTTGCCAGACTTCAAACTATACTACAAGGCTGTGGTTATTAAAACTACTTGGTATTGGCACAACTGCAGGGACACAGACCAGTGGAACAGAACAGAAAATCCAAATATAAAATCATCCTCATGTTGCAACCTAATCTTTGACATAACAGACAATAACATATTCTGGGAAAAGGATCCTTATTCAATAAATGGTGCTGGGAAAAAATACATTTTATTCATTTATTTTTTAATTTAGGGTATTATGGGGGTACAGACATTTTGATTACATGAAATGCATTTGCCTCACTCAAAATAGAAATGCCCCTTGATCCAGCAATCCCACTAATATGCATCTCTCCAATGGATACAGTATTTTTTGTTAGTATTTATTTCAAGATATTTTGGGGGTACAAACATTTTGGTTGCATGTTATGACTTTGCCACACCCAAACCATGATTTTCAGAATGCTGAAAAAATGCCATTTAAGAATACTGTAAACTAGTGGATACAGTATTCTTAAATGGCATTTTTTTCAGAACTTTAAAAATGTCATCCCACTCCCTCCTGACCTTTATAGTTCTGTTGAGAACTGTGTTGCCAGATGAATTGGAGATCATTTTACATTACATGCTTTTTTTTTTTTTTTTTTTTTTATCTTGTTGCTTTTAGGAACCTTCTTTTGTCTTTGACCTTTGAAAGCTTGAGTATTACATACCTTGGGGTAGTCTTATTTGGGTCAAATCTGTTTGGAGTTCTCTGTTCTTCCTATATATGGATATCTTTTTATTTATTTTTTTTTTCTATTTTCTCCTCTGTACTTTCAAATAGTTTGTCTTCAAACTCATTGATTATTTCTTCTGCTTGATCCATTCTGCTGTCAAAAGCCTCTAATTAATTTTTTAAGTTTAGCTTATATATTCCTCAACTCCAAGATTTATGTTTGATTTTTTTATTATTATTTCAATCACTTCACTAAATTTCTCTTATGAAATTCTGAATTTTTGAGAGCACTGAGTTTCCTTAAAAATGCTATTTTAAATTCCTCAGAAAGGTCAAATATCATTGTTCCATTGGGGTCAGTCACTGGTTTCTTGCTTTATCCATTTGAGGAGGTTATGATTTTCTGTTGTTATTTCTTGTGAATGTACATATATGTCTTTGTATTGGAGGTTTATTTATTCCAGTCTTTTGTTGTTGTTGTTGTTGTTGTTGTTGTTAGATGTGTTTGCCTGGAGATTCTTTGTAATTTACTGTTGAATTTATTTTTTTTTTCTTTAGGTCACTGCCTCCTCTTCAGCACTAGATAGTGTCTTAAGCCTAGGCTTGCCTCAGTGCTAGTAAATGATTGAAGGATTGCCCACTCTAATGGGAATATGTTTGCAGTTTGGAAAGCCTGGCTAGTGGTTTGCACCCACCATCCCTGTGGAATGTACATCCTACAGTGTGGTTATATTGAACACTCTCTCTGATTTGGTTTCTCTTTTGAGTTAAAGAGCAGAGTTTCCAGAGCTAAGGATGATAGTTCCGTCTCCTCCCTTTTCTCTGGTTGTCCTCAGGGATATTTTTTCTTTCAGGCACTTGTGATACTTTCAGTGAGTCGAGAAAGGGACAAGTCTCTTTCCAGGGACCTCAATATAGTAAGGAAGCTGATTGTCCACCTCAGTCTCACTTTCTCTAGAACACAAATCATGAGATGAGAGGAAATTTTCCATGCAGTTGGAGCTGAGCAGATTGGGGAAGGGCATCTTAAGTATGGAAGTCTGATTCTCTTTCCATTCGCTTGGAGATTTTTCACTTCTGGCCCCAGGAACTGTCTCATCCTCATATTTGAGTTCTGAGATATTGTTGGTGATAATCTTGGTACTACATATTTGTTTTTGATTTTCTGTTGGGGGGATAGTGAAGCCAGCTTTTTTTTACAACACCATTTGGGAACTGAAAGCTCATATTTTCTTTTTTTTTAATTAAATTACACTTTCTAAATGTTGGATGATGTTGATTTCTTATGCTTATTTGTCATCCATATATATTATTTGTTGAAGTATCATTTCAAAGGATTTAACCATTTATTTACTGGAATGTTTGGCTTTTTATTATTTATTTTGAGAGTTATTCATATATTCTGGACATGAGTTCTCTATGAGATATGTGTTTTTATGAATTTTCTTTTTCCAATCAATGTATTTTTCATGGGAGTGTTTTCTGAGGAGTGGAAGTCTTTAATTTTGATGAAGAAGATTGATCACATTTTTCTTTACTGGATCATACTTTAAGCATCAGAATTAAGCATTTTAATGCAAATGTGCACATATTTTACTTTAGAATATAGTAATTGTAATCAGATAGACCTACTGAAATAGTAGGTAATAAGTAAATAGCCACTTATTCTGACCATGAGTAAATTTGTGAACCTCTTTGAGTTTATTACCCTGATATATAGATTTGTTATAATTATTATGATTCCTTCACAGATTTTCTGCCAGAATTACAGTGGAAAATGAATAGAAAAGGACTTAACTAGTGTTTTGGACAAATAAATGCATGCTGCCCATCACTACATCCTGCCAGTTTATGTCAAGTGTGGGAAAAATAGAGAATTCCTCATTTATTCATATATTTATTGATTTATCTATTCATTAAAATACTAATTAAGAAACTGCTGTGCACAGATAATATACTAACTGCTGAGAATTCAACAAAAGCAATCAGACTTGAAAAAGTGATAAAAGATATAAAGGAAAAGGCACCATATCATGAAAGACAATAACAGGAATATCCAAATTTAGAAATGAGCTGAGGCTATCCCTAGAGTGATGGAATGATAATGGGATGACAATTTCAGATACAGAAAACATCATGTATGATATCCCTCCTTCTAAAAAATTGTGAAATGTTAGAAATTGATGTGAGACCAGGGGGATTAAAGTATAGAGCATGGGAGAAGAAGAAGAATGTGAGGTTGAAGTATAGGCAGCCAGATTGTGTAAAACTTTCTTGGCCATTAAAGGATCTGATTTGATGCTGAGGAGCAGTATATTACTATATTTCATTTCAACCTTCATTTTTCAATAGCCAGGCCTAATATATAACCTCTCCAATCTTCTCCACACAAAGAATGAATAGATGTTTTGGAGGACCACAGGTGTAGAAAAATCTGTCAGGAAAATTTGCATGAGACTAAGCAGGAAACTCAAGGAAAACAGAACAATGAAGAAATGAGATGGAGGATCCAGGGAGGCTTGTAAATGGGAGGTATTAGAGGATATTCAAATGAACCAGCTGAAAGAGATTTTTTGAAGATGTAGAAGAAATTGACAAAAATTGAAGATGTAAATTTACTAAGAAGACAAGAGATAATGGCATGCAGAGCCAATGTGAAGGAATTGGCATCCATTAGGAAGAAGGATGTTTTCTTCATCTTTAAAGGAAGGACAATATAAAGACTGGAGCATAAGGCTGTAGGTTTCTAGAGTTGCTGCTGGGGACATACAGGAGTTCCCATCTGATAGCTTCTACTTTTTACAATGAATTCTGTGGCAATATCCTCAGCTGAACATGGGAGAGTAAGCAAGATAGGACTGAAGTCAGTACTTCTGCCAGTTTTCAAGAAATTATTAGCACTGGGTCATCATTATTAGGGATGTTAACTTATGGTACTTAGAAATATAAACTTATGAAATGGATCTACCTCAAGAAAAATAAAACATAGATATCAGATACAGTTCAATAGACTGGGTTAAAAGAGGAAATTTGTTACTAGGCTATACCCAGTACTGGCTGCACAACTTGAACATGTTATATAACCTCTAAGTTTAAAATTTCAAACATAAAACTTTAAAATAATAATAAATATCAATAAAGCTGATGTATTAAAGGATTTAATACATATAATGCATTCACTATAAAACATGGTGCGTATTCAGTCTTCAACGATGGTATTGGTGAGGGTAATAATAGTAGTGATTACTATTTCCAACCCACTTGATTGGGATGGCCACTAAGAGTAGAATCATAATAGATTTTTCAGCTCATTCTTTAGGCAAGTCCCTTGTATGACATCTGTTTAGCTCCCTGCTCTCTCCACATGCCCCTTTATTTCAACTTTTTTATACTCCAGCCAGGCTGAACTACATTGCAGAAAATGTCATCCACACTTACACATATGCACATGTGCCCAAAGTTCTCTTGCTGCTTGGAAACACAACCAGGACCACCAGTACCTTCACCAAAAGAGGAACACATGAATATCCCACTCTTCTTTTGTAAGATGAGAACTTATCTTTTAAAACTCAACTCAGTCATCTTCTCTAAAAAGCCTTCCAAGAATACAGGTTAGTGGACATTCCTTTGTCCATTCTTCTGATATAGGGTGAATCATATAATATTCTATGTGTCATCTCAACTCACTGTGAGCTCCTTGAGGGAAAAGGAAGCCTCTTCTTTACAGTTAGTACCAGTTTCTAACAAAAGAAGGGCACCATATCTAGTTGCTCAATTGAACCATGCCCCTCTTCCCCCACACTGAAAGCAGAGGTAACTCCATGTATATTTTAAACAGAGCTTCAGAGAGATGACAATATGCACAAGTTTAGTGTGAAAATAAAAGGGCTGGAGTTTTTCCAAATGATTAAAATGCTACCAACTGCAGCATCAGTAATAACAGTGGCATTAGCAAAGCCCCCAAATAGTGCCAGGTTTGTTAAAAAGAAGAATCAGCAAGGACAAAGGAGAATAAACCATGTGGCATAGGTGAAGTCAGTGGACACGTGAAGGCAGGAAATAGTGAACATTTCCAAGGAAAATAAAAGCTTCTGATCCAGAAATTCTTAACATCCAAATAAAATGAAGGATGGAACAATCCAAAATTTTCTTTGGAGAGAGAGTGATTAGAGTATCCTCAAACATCCTCTTTCAAGATGGGAAATACAAGATAGACATATAAAAACTAAAGTGGCATTCTGTACTACTTTTTACTTTGGGGGTAATTTTGTATACTTTGAAAAAAGAGATTTTATTTTGTGACTAGCATTTTATCTATGTTCTTCCTGGGATTTGAGAGGCTTTCTTTAGTGTGTTCATTTAATTGTTCTGTGCTAGACTTAAGTGCTAAATGTTGGGAATATAGCTACCCTGCAGGTGGTTAATAGATTTCCCTTTACTTACAAAGAATTTTGCTTCAGACAACTCTATAATTCTGCCTCCCATTTGAACAGAATGCATTATCATTTTGATGATCCAGTGCAGTGTGTTTCTTATATACAAAGTATGAATTTGCAGGGGAGTGTGGAGAGAGACTTCGAGTATATAAAAAAACTTTTTATCATGTTATACTGTATTATAGCAAGACTATAGAAAGGGTATGTGAGTTTGGTATTATTTGATGTTATGGAGCAAAAAGAAGTTCATATTATTATAAATACTGTTTAAGTCTCAGTACCTGATAAATAACAAACTCTTTTTCATTATGAATGCATAGTATAGTCAAGCCCTTCTTTTAAATTTGTTTAATATGACATGTTGTAACTAATTTTTAGTGTTTTTGTGTCTTTAAAATGACTCACCAACAATATTCTCCCATCCTTAATCTCAGTTAAGACTTCACTGACCTAAGTTTGCTTACATGAACAAAAGGACATTGCAGACACATACAGTTGAACTAACTGATTTTAGGTAAAATTTGTGTTGAACAATTTTAGTTCTTCCAGGTTTCCAGATGGGATCCTGAGTGACCCTTTGTTACATCAGCAATATTGCACAACTGCCTGTTAGTGGGGAAGACACAGGCAAGATGGTCTTTCTGAGTGAGAGACTACTATCAGTTCTTAAATATCATTAAGAAAAGGAAACAGAAAGGAATATTTTAAATAACCATTATTTTAAAAATTAATTGCATAGTGAGGTAGTTTATCCACTCAGGGGAATCATAAAATGATTTATTTCCAACTCCATTTGAAAACTGCAATATTGCAGATATTCAAGGGTCATTCAAAACATCAACCTCTGAACATCTTTTAAAATGTTCTTATGTGCCAAGAGTAATTCTAATTGTTCAAAGAAAATTATAAGTTTTCTGAAACTTGCCATCTATACTTACTTGGCTAATAAGTCATGACAAATTATTAAAAATAATTTTGCATGTTTGGTCTCAAACATTACTTCATCCATTTGATATATATCATTTCATAGTCCAGAATCTGTGTAGATTATTAAAGAAACAGAAGTAATTTCTTTCAAAGAAGTGTGTACCCTAACTCTAAATGTTGAATAAATACGTTGGAGGAAAAATTATTTGATAAATTTCAGTCAGGAATTTTTTTCTTGTTGGTGAAAAAATGATTGTGTTTACACACACACTTACATGTGTGATGGTCAGTCCCTTCACATAATATTGGTGAATTCAAGTTGCTAGGAGTAAATACCTTAGGATGAGGCGATAAGCTGGCATTTAATATCTCTTACTTTTCAGTCCCTTGTGAGTATGATCTCTTTAATCATCAGAATGCTCATTAGGTCTTCTCAGTTTCATAGATGAGGAAGCTAAAAGTTGGGAAGAATAACAGACTTGCCTAAAGTCACACAAATAATATGTTTTATTGCTGGACTTCCAACAAAAGCTTTAGTTCAAACACTATTCTCAGAAATCTCTCTCACTTCAAAATATTCTGTGACAGTTCTTAATTTAGCTTATATATTTAGTTCTAATTTCTCCAGTACACATTCTTGGTTTCCATTGTGAATTGTCTGTTCATATTTTGTCATATTTTCCTGAGCACTGCCTTGGTTTTATGGCTATATTATGTAAGCTGGTTAATATTGCAGAGGCCTGATGTTGCAGAGGTCTAATATCAATTACAAACAAAGCTAAATAAGATTGAACTGGAGCTTATTTGGTGACTCTTCCCTTGAGTTTGATGCAGTGATCTCTGGTCTCAAAATCAAATATACATGTATGGCACAACATTTGCATGAAGAAATATTTTGATCCTTGCCAAGGAAAGAATTGAATTAATTGAATTAAAACTGTTATTTTGTTGTTAGAAATTTCTAAGAAGATATTCTCCCAGATAAGTAAATTTTATTTTACACGATAAGTTTATAATGCTGAACTCAAAACTTTTCAATTTGGAGTTTCATTGCATGCCGTAGAATATCTTGAATGGAACATAAAGTATAGAAAAGTGAAGGCTACATGCTCTGCTTCCCTTATTAATGTATGGTGCATTAACAGACAATAACGAGAGAGAGTAGACAGCAATTCGTAGCTGTATCTCACTCATATTCATTAGAACCAGGGCACTGCTGGACTTTCCAGGTGTGATGCATTCAATGTATTAATAAATCTAATTTTCTCTGATCCAAACTTTTCTCTCATTTATATAGCCAGAATTCCAAAGGAATGTTTTCTACTAGAATGATGGTTCCTGATTGCATTACTCTCATCCACACACCCACCCCCAGTTTTTAAATGATACTCAAAGCAGTGATTTAAACACTTCTGATTTACTAAAAAGATCTACTTATTGATTTTTAGAACTGTATACCCATCATTCATGGGCCCAATTTGATAGTATAGCCATGTTCTGTAAACTCTCATTTTACCTTCAACTCCTATGAAAAATCTTTTTTTGTTGTTGTTGTTACATGTAGAATTGGATATAGGGCAGTTTGTTTGTATGCATGTCCCAAAAAAGACTATGACAAAAAAAAATGACGTAGATGATTATCATATGACTTGCTTCATGGAATTATTATTGCTAGTTTCTGAGAGCAGACAAAGTCTGGCATGATCAGGGTAGCATGGGCATACTAGTAATATGACTCTTATTTGAAAATTTTCAAGCCATTTCTTGAGAAAATAATTAAAAGTTGTTATACTTTTTTTTTTTTTTTTTTTTTTTTTTTTTGAGACAGAGTCTCACTCTGTTGCCCAGGCTAGAGTGAGTGCCGTGGCGTCAGCCTAGCTCACAGCAACCTCAAACTCCTGAGCTCAAGCGATCCTCCTGTCTCAGCCTCCCGAGTAGCTGGGACTACAGGCATGCGCCACCATGCCCGGCTAATTTTTTCTCTATATATTTTTAGCTGTCCATATAATTTCTTTCTATTTTTTTTTTTTAGTAGAGGTGGGGTCTCGCTCTTGCTCAGGCTGGTCTCGAACTCCTGAGCTCAAACGATCCGCCCACCTCGGCCTCCCAGAGTGCTAGGATTACAGGCGTGAGCCACCGCGCCCGGCCTAAAGTTGTTATACTTTTTATGGCAAAGGAAACCTCAGGAAAAATTCCCTTTGAATTATAGAGAAGCAATAACTATTTTTAAAATGGTCTCTTAGTAGTTCCATATACAAAAATATTTGCATTCACATGATGAAGTCATGCCTTCTTATGCTGATTAGATGTATAGAAAAGTAAAGGTTTTCATTTTTGTGTAATTGGGAAATATCATAATTTGAAGAATTTAAAAAAAATTAAATAACATTCCATATTCAGGAAGGATCTAATTATTCTAGTACTTCATATTTCATGTTTAGGTACCATATTTTTAGTATGTGTATGGGATCATTTATCGTACATAGCAATGGGACTTTTGAAGTTTGTCTCAATCATGATAAGATACTTTATGCCTCAGTAACAAAAAAATAACCCCATATCTATGTGGCTTAAGATAACTAAAGTATCTTTCCACTAATGCTGCATGTTTATAGCGTGTTTGCTGGCAGTTCTCTTCCAACCTGTCCTCACTCTGGAACGCTGTCTGGAAGAGCTTTCATATCAGTAGTTCTCAAACTTTAATGTGCATAAAAATCACCTATTAAAATTCACCTCAGGAGAAATTCCTGAGACACAGGATGATACTTCCTTGTAGAATAAGAATAAACAAGAGATTGCCGAAAACTTCCAAGAACCCTTGGATTCCTAGCACAGCTTTCCCACCATCTCAATGATAAAACAAATAATCCTTCCACAAGAGTGCATTAAAACTCTACCAGTCACCCATTTCTCTCAGCAACTAATACTCTGTAATAATAATGAAAATTTCCTTTACAACAGAAAACTTTGATCATGGCTTCTGTCTTATATCTTACTTTAATAGACTTCTATTTGAAGTCTTCTATATCTATATTCAATATTGTCCATATTTAGACTAAAGTTACAAAGAAATTTAAAATATTTTATCTTCACTAAATGAATCTGGCACACTCACACTAGAGACAGCAACAGCACAAAAATGCAAAATGGGTATCTATATATCAACTCACAAATTATTCAGGTTAGACAACTGGCTTTCTCTGCATTTGAACATACTGTCTCATCTACCACCCCTTTGACTTCATCTGACCACTCACCACATAGTAATCATCTATTCCCTTTGAATTATCAACTGGCCTCTGACGTGTGTCTGTGTGTGTGTGTGAGAGTGTATCTGTGTGCCAACTGAGACCTGATATTTCTTAAAGTATGCTCAAAAATGCCAAACCAAAGGCAATGAATGGTAGCGCTATATGGAACATTGTTCTGGACTTAATCATCTTCACAAACTCAGGAAAGAACACAATGTTTTTGATCTTGTGATTTCTTTGTACCTCCCAATGCTACCAAATCCACTAGGCACTTGAGGAACAATAGATTGTTTAAGATTATCAACAAAGATGCTCATGAATTGCCTAAACTATTGTAGGGCACATACCACATGAAATATTTGTTAGTATAAGGAAAATCAAATAAAAAAGATAGATTCACTATCTCTATGCACAGCATTCATCTCCCACTTACATGAAAATTGATCATAGGACTTAAGATCAATTAGCATTACAGATCATCTAGCTGTCTAAAGCAAATTTGCAACCTTCTCTAAGTCTATTTTTTCTTTCACTGCTCCCTATCCTAATAATATTATGTATTCTTTAGCATAATATTATAACTGCTGTGGATGGCTTGGAATAGAAAAAAAAAATAGAGAATTCATGGAGAGGATGACAATTAGGACTATGAACAAGTCCAGGATCTGGTTTCAAGAAAGGGATAGAGCTGACAAAAATAGCCATAGGAAGCCGATCACCTAAGAAATGTCCCATGATATTGCATTTTATCTGAAAAGGTTAAAACATGAATTGTCACAAATAAATTCCATTTATTTTACTAATTAATAAAATGAGTATTATGCTTTTATTTTTGTATCCCTTTTTATATAATCCTGAGCTTTAGATCTTATCTTCTGGACCAGCTCCTGAATCCTAACTGGAGTATCAGTATTAGTAGCCGTGGAGCCAGAAAAAGGTGATGTATGTGATGAGATCATGGTAACAATATTTAAACTTCTTTTTTTATTTTGAAGTAAAGTTATGTTCAGACTCAGCAAGACACAAGAAATGCTCAAGAGTTGATTGGAAATATACATTCAGATCTTGGGAAAAATGTCAGGACAGGGTTTATAAAATGGGAGTCATCTACACAGAGGAGATAGTTGAAAAGATATAATAGTGTAAACAGAGTGATTTTAGAGAGCAGAGGGTTGTGGAGAATTAATCTCTTGGATAACACATAATTAGTGGAGTAAAAGAGGAATAAAATTTAGCAATAGAGAAACTAGAAAATGCAGGTAGAAAATTAAGAATAGAAAAGTTGCAATTTCAGAAGCCAAGGAAGAACATTGAATTAACAATATAGAAATCACTAGTGATGAATGATGCAAAAAATTAAAGATAAGCTAATTCTATGATGTTTTATTTATTTTGGATTTTGGTTTCTAATAATAAAGGGTCAGTTAGTATTAAAGCTCTGGAATTAGCTCTTGGATTTAAGCCAAAGTTCTGATACTTGCTAGCTTTGCTGTGCCATCAGTGATTTTCTAAGTCTTCTACACTTCCAATGTCTTGTCTGTATATAAGTTAAATTCAATAATCCATTTGAGGCCGGGCGCGGTGGCTCACGCCTGTAATCCTAGCACTCTGGGAGGCCGAGGTGGGCGGATCGTTTGAGCTCAGAAGTTCGAGACCAGCCTGAGCAAGAGCGAGACCCCACCTCTACTAAAAATAGAAAGAGATTATATGGACAGCTAAAAATATATATAGAAAAAAATTAGCCGGGCATGGTGGCGCATGCCTGTAGTCCCAGCTACTCCGGAGGCTGAGACAGGAGGATCGCTTGAGCCCAGGAGTTTGAGGTTGCTGTGAGCTAGGCTGATGCCACGGCACTCACTCTAGCCTGGGCAACAGAGTGAGACTCTGTCTCAAAAAAAAAAAAAAATAATAATCCATTTGAAAATTTCAGGTTATGTCTGGTATAGAAAGGCTTTGAAAATGTTAGCTTAAAACAGCAGTGGGAACCTGTGCCTTCAAGGCCACATGTGGCCTTTTAGGTGCTTAAGTGTGGCCTTTTGATTGAATCCAAATTTTACAGAACAAATCATTTTACTTTTATTAATACATTTTTTTCATCTTTTATATTTTAATTTTATTTTTAAAATGAGCATATTTAAAATACCAAAGAATAAAATAAGTTTCAATAAAATAATCCTTACAGATTGACTAGCACAATTAGAACATTAGTAAGGCCTAAGGGCTAAATTCATGGCTATTATGCTCATGACTTCCTTCTAACATCCCCCACCTGACTGGCACAAGGCTGGTTGGTAAGAGTTTATGGGGGTCGAGTACATCAGTCTGTTATCATCGGCTTTTGACAACAGTGCACTATATTTCTGTTTGAAGTAGAATTTGGGAATAATGGCGCAGCTTGTCAGTAATTTTTAATTCTGTCTGCTTAACAGCCCATCATGTCAGAGGAGACCAAGAAAACACCAAAGGAAGAAAACAGATTTTTTAATGATGACTGGGAATTGCATATCATCTTGTTTCTGCTAAAGATAAGATAATTTGCTTGCTTTGTAATACTGCAATGTCAACATTAAAGAAATTCAATGCTTATTAGCATTATAAAACTCATAAGGACAATATTTCAAATTAGAGGGAGAGGTATGAATGGTTGTATTGCTGAAATTAAAAGATGAAAGGCAAAAGCAAAGACAATTCTTTCAAGCAGCAATAAGACCTGAAATAATGCTACCAAAGCAACTTATGAAGTAGCTTATATATCTGGGGGGAAAGGGAAGCCATTCAGTGATGTAGAAATTGTGAAAGAATGCATTGTTGAAGTTATAGAATGCTTAGACCCCAATAATGTTTCAAAGTACAAACAACTGCCTCTTTCACGGAGGACCATAACTGATTGGAAGCATAAATTAGCTTTTGAATTAACAGAACAACTTCATGCAATACTTCAAAAGAAAAACATATATTATTCCATTGCTTTGGATGAATCAACCGATACCACTGACTCAGCACAGATTTTACACTTTGAGTCATAACAGAAGATTTTCTTTGCTGCAAAGCATTACTCGCTTTGGGCACTCTTACAAACAGAACATGGGGGATAGATACCTTCAACAACTTTCAAGGTAAATTTCATGAAGTTGGACTGAATTTGGTAAATTTAGTAAGTGTATGTATGTGTAGTGCCCCTTCCATGACAGGAAAACATGAAGAGTTTACTGCACATATTTAAAAAAAAGTATTAATAGATCCAGATGCTCTCATTTCTTTTCATTGTATCTTATGTCAGCAAAATCTCTGTGCTAAAGGTACTGTTTTAACTGACACTTTGCAACAAGTTATAAGTACTGTTAATCATTAATATATTTGTGCAAATGCAATGCTGCATCATCAGTTTCATAACATGCTAAAGTTGAACAATGAAGTCGTTAGTGTGAGTTTGCCATATCATTCTAAACTGTGTTGGCTATCACAGGGACAGGTGTTAGCTAAAATTTTATCTCTGTGAGAACAGATAATTAAATTTTGTGAAGAAAAGATTCAACAATGTGAATTACTGAAAGAATATTTCTACAGAAATGAGGCATTTCTGTGTGATATCATGCCAAATCAAAACAACTTGAATATTTCTTTGCAGGGTAAAACTGAGCCTATGTATGATAGGTAGCAAAAAATCCAAGCATTTCAAAAAAAAAAAAAAGCAATCTTTTTTTAAAAAACATTTCTTCTTCAAAAGGAAATTTCAGACAAATATTTTCCCCAATTAGCAAAGGTCACTGATGAATAGAATGATATACTCAAATCATTTGAAGAATACGCAGCTATTCCAGACTTATTAATTGGAGAATACAATGAGAGGTTCACTGACTTTGAGAATCATGACATCACACTCAAGTTAGCATTTCACCTCACCTAGTTGATATCACCAAGGCACCTAAAAGAACAACAGATGAAACTGAGTGAGCTCTCAATACATGACATTTTAAAGTCATTGTTTGATGCTAAGAAAGATCCAGTTGAAATATGGAAAGGCACAGTGGAATACCCAAGCCTTCGGCAACATGCCCAAAAAATGCTTTCTTACTTTTTTTTTTTTTTTTTAACCACTTATTGCTGTGAATCTACATTCTCCTACCTAACCCAAATTGAGACACCCTTAAGGTCACAAATGACTGATACCCATATAGAGGATCATCTGAAAATCCAGACTTCCAAGCTGCTACCAAATATTCAAACACTTCAAATGCTCTCCAACAAAAAACAGACACAACAGAGTTATTAAAAAGTTAAATAACTTTAAAATTAAAACATGGTTTTCATTTTTTGAAATTATTAAGTATATTGTAGTTAGATTTTTACAAAATAATGCACAATTTAAGTATATTTAATTGAAGTTTCATGAATGTGGCCTTATTTGATTACAGCTAAATTAATGCAGCCTTCCAACATGGAAAGGTTCCCCACAACTGGCTTAAGAATAGCGATATGGTTATATTTATAAGACTGGTTTTTGAAGAGTGATGGGAATCAAGCCAATTTGCAAAGGATTTAGGATTTTGATGTAGTTCTTTCTAGTAGTATTTACTACAGTAAATGTATATTACTTCCCTAATAACTGCAGTAGTAGAATGGTAGGTCTATTACCCTTGATGGGTTAATAATTTAACGTCAGAGACATTTATTTTTTTTCATTACTAGAATGATGCTACCTTGAACATATTTTCAGTAGACTGGAAAGGTACCATAAAAGAGAAATATTGAAAAGACAAAAATCATACCTGATGAGATGGCAGACTTAGAACCTCAGTGAGAAGGTTAGCTTTGTTAAACAAGACTAAAAGATATTCATCTGAACTCAGACGGGAGGAGAAAGGGAACAAGTATGTTGAAATTAGAAAATGGAGTTTTTTTTCCCATATAGCCTCAGTCTAAAAATATACTAAGAAAGGTCAGCTACAGAGAGTAAGAGTAGCAGAAATGGGGTTTGATATTGAGAAAGCAGAAAAAGTTTGAGATAAGACTGGATAGAATGTTATAAAGTTTCATTTAATGATGACTAAAGAATTTCCCAGAATTAGAAAGTAAATATAGGTAGGATAGGAGTCTACCTATATACACTTTCTTTGTGAATCATCATTGGATGCTATGCATTGATCCAAAACATAGGACCTGGGTGCAATTTTGCAAACATTGGATAGTCAACAAAAAAGAAGCGAATTACACATAAATTATAATTGAGAATGATCAATCTCAGAGCACTATAAAAAACATGTTGGAGGAATAATCTTGGAAAAAGAAAGACAGAAAGACTTGTCAAGTAGCCATCTTTTATAAAAGAACTCAGTGTGAAAGAACATGGGAGTGAAAAAATAGGGACAGGGAGGATAAAATGAATGGTAGATATTTTTCAGTGCAATTTATCCATTTAATTCACATTTCTAAAAACCTACTATAATTAAATATTACTATCTGATATTTTTACTTTCTAACATAAATTATATTACAAGTTACATAATTTATTTGAAATAGTTAATTTTCAAATCAAAGTAAAATATTATGGCTAAACTTTCTTCACCTGAGGAACTGACTCGGCAGTAAGAGAAGCAAATGAATTGACTACACAGAAAACAGAATTAATTAGTATGGTTTGAGGCTATGTAATTGGAAGTTTGGCTTATTTAATGAAGGCTATGGTCTGTTATGTTTTCACATTAAACCAACTCAACTGCTAACTTTCCTCAAATGCAAAGTGTGTGTGTGTGTGTGTGTGTGTGTGTGTGTATTATATATACATACATAAATAGAAAAATCCCTGAACAAAGTCTTCTATGTGAATTGGTTTTGTAATATTTTCATGAATGACTGCTTCTTTTCTTTGAGTGTTTTTTTGTTTTATTTTGTTTTTAACTTTGGGGCTAGTCCTTGGAATCAAAGCAAACCCACAGGACCAATACAGTCATTTGAACTTTGCTCGAAAAGTGAATAAAATGAAAGTCCTGTTTGTAGAAGAAAACCATGTTTTGTTTATATAGGGGAAAAGGCAGCACAAAATTTTCCCCAGGGAGAGACATTCCCTGTTGATTTATATCCTTGACAGGACAACAACTTAACAGATGTATACTGTGTGGAACAAAGTGTATACTGCATATAAATTTAAATCATGTATGGTACAGTTCTGAATTGTATTTTCTGTTCCTATATGTAATTGGAGAGTAGAGCAGATGTGAAGGTTAATTTTAATTTAATATATCCATTACAAAGAAAATAGTATATATACTGTTTTGGGAAAGCAGAACTTTTGTTTCATTTATAAACGTTTTGCTTTAGTCAGATAGAAAAGAAGGGATGTGGATTTTAGGACCCACTATTTAGGAATATACTATAATAGGAGTCACAAATAATGTTAATAGTAATTTATGAAGCATACATTGTTTTATGTGTCAGGCTAAGAAGTTGGAGTTTTCTGCTTAGAGACTTAGAGAGGTAAAGTACTGGTTAAAGTAATGCATTATTGCACAAGATATTTCTACTTTGGGCTGGTTTATTGTGTGCATCTGCTTGTTGGAAAACATCTTCCCCCCGCCCCCATCCCAAATAATAGGATTCGAGTGCACGGCAAGCTCTCAGACAGGCTTTCTCTCCTTCTACTGTGTATATTTTGGCTAGGGCTATTGCCAAGTGTCTGGTGCCCTGTAGGTTGGCTATGTCTTTGATACTAGAAAAAGTAGATAAAATAAATGAAGCTATGGTAAAAGGGCCCCAGAGCAGACTCTGGTAATAATTGTCAATTTTATATCTGCATCTCACAGTATAAAATAGGCCTGTGTGTTTTTCCTACCATTAATTTAATTCATATCCACCAAATTTTATGTTTTCCATTTGCATTGGGAGGCAAAAACAGGATTGATGATGATCTGCCAGTTTTACCCTAAGGTATAGAATAATGCTCTGCACTAGATGAGGAAATTGCCAACTAAAAATATTTTGTACAAGATCATTTTGTCTTGAGCTTTTTGAAAGCAGGATTTAGGCAAACTTTGTCTTAAGGGCCAAATTCTATCTGCACATGCCATATTTGATCTTTTGGATTTACTTCCCATACTAAAGCAGTTATTAATTTCAGAAAGAAAATCTCTAAAAAGAACTCCTTATAGACTGAAAATCAAAAGTCAAGAATAGAAAAGCATTTGCTTCACAGCACTTCCTAAGAAAATGAGTGCTTAGCATTAATTGGATATTTAAGTGATAAAAGAAAGAAAACTTTTGAAATGGTTCTAAGCATTGTCAAAATATTTAATATACTTTTGGATTTAAATGTTTCTTAACATTAAAGATCCATAAGAAGACTTGTAAATTAAATTTTGTACAATATACATAATGAAAAGTAAAATGATCATTAGTTCTACAGAGATAAACAAAACAAATTATTTCCAAAATATCTGATTAGACTGCCAGGATGAAGCTAAATTTTGTCACGTGCGACATGCTTTATGATGCTATTAACAAAAGATACTTTCAAAGACATCAGTAATTGTTCAAACCCATGAAATTTACAATAGCACTGATTTTCATCAATTTTTAATGTTCAATATGGTTAGTAATACCAATTTCACTGCATTATTCTCAGCATTCAATACAATGTTGTATTGAGACCAACAAGGATTCTCTGAGAAGAGGCAGAAAGCCAGGACTGAACTCTCACCACATGACTCCCTTCTACACATTGACATCTACTTTGTGTTTCAGATTCACATCTCAGCAATAGGAGCTATTATTATTTGTAATGAATCATTAGGATCATTAAGTCTACAAATGTTTAAACTTGCTATCCAAGATTCACTCTTAACTTTGTCCTCAAGCTTTCTATCACTGCCTAGTTTTTTAAAGGCAAAGAAAGTTGTCCAGTATCTGCAATAATTATCTCTGCTTCCATCAGCAATGCAAATCACAGCCTTTATTATTACTTATTCTAAACTCTTGGACCTAAATAACCTCCATTCTTACATTTGTTGTTTGATTTTCAATTACCAGAGTGTAGATTATGTAAAATAGAATTAGATAAGTACAGGTGGAGTTTCTTATTTAAAGCTCTGTGGGGTTTTCCCTCAGTGAAACCATAGCAAATCCTAATAGTTTCAAATAGAAGTTATTTGCTAACCTGCAAGAGAACAAAGTGAGTTTTAACAGCAGGGGATGACCACAGTATTCCAAGGAGGACCACATGGGCTATAGATGAGGGATTGAGCCTGGATAATCTAGCCTTTGTGATGCTGCCCAATTCTGTAAATGACTTCCTCACTTCATTCAACCCCTTCCATCCAGTTATTGGCCAGCCTATTCTATTTAAATTACCCTGTCTCAGCTTCTGGTCTAATCAGAATGGTAGTCAGCACACCTCAACTCATTGTTCCTGCAGTGCTCAGCTCCATAGGAGCCCAAACATAATGGACCTACATAATGGATGACTGAATTGGAAATAAAAATAAGCTATTTGTTTGAAATTTACCTCCCATTTATTATATTCTTGCATAAGAAGTCTCCTAAGAGTCTGTCGGAAAGCCTTGTCTGGAAAAGTTATATAATATATGTTTATATGCTGAGAGTGGAATACACATGTGATTATAATAGTGTTTTATAGCACTGATTCCTTTTATTTTTTGTAATACAACCTTGCTAAAATTTGAATGCAAGTTCTATCACTAGCACATGCCTAAATAATATACCAGTTGTAAGAGAAAGAGTCATGCAGATACATAAACACATAGACATAAATCACAGCTTATAATTGTAGTTCCTATCATTAGGGAGTTTGACATGTTCTTCGGGTGTTTAGTATACATACTATGTTCTTATCAAAATAAGTGATTTCTCTGTGTAATCTGTCAAGATTGAGAGTCCCATGTCTAACGGTTTAGAATTAAATATTACAAAGGGTCATGTTCCATATCTGAAAGGGCTATCACTTCAAGCATAAGTGCTGTTATTGGTAGGAGGAATTTTACCCATATTTCACCCTTTGTATCATTGCAAACGTACTCCTATACATTTTACATTGTTATGATTACCTGATAGCCATTCAGCATTCAGTCATCAAAGTGCAAGATATATGGCTCTCCAGGTAAAGACCAGAAAGCAATGAGCTATAATGGTATAATTTGCCAGCTCTGGAGAGCAGTGTCACTTAAAATTTATGACTTACAAACGGAAATTAAAGATGATAAATAAAGTCCTATAGAAAGAGTTGCCTCTGTGGGAAAGGGGTTAACCTTGCTAGCCTGACAGTTTTCAGGTATTTCTTTTAAAACATCTCTTAATAACAAAATTGTTATTATAAAGCATCTCTGAATAACAAAATTGTTATTGTATGAAAGCCTGCTTGTGAATGCATCTGAACTATGAAATTTCTTTTGTTCAAAGTTTTAAGTAAGAGAGAAATTTTTTTACTCCAAAGATTTTAGATATTAGTGTAATTCATCTCCATACATACTGCAGATTAAGTTAGGTTATCCCAAAACACAAAAAGCAAACAAAAAAACTATTATGTGTAAAGGACTGTCTTAGGGAAGTCCACTGCTTCTAGCTATACAGGAAATCATAAAGTTGAAGTGATCAATTCATTCCATTTTTGGGACTTTCCTGGTCTTAAAACTAAAACTTTTCTATTCAGGAAACTCTTTTAGTACTGGGCAAACTGAAACAATTGGTTGCCTTGCACAGTGAGGGCAAGAAAAATGACAATAGTTCTTAAGCAGACACTTCTTATGTCTAAAAATGGAAGAGTAAAAAGTCAACACATTTTAGCTCCACACCCCAGACCACACAGATACACATACACACATGCACATGTAAATGACTGGGTAAGACCAACAAAGAGGAAGTGAGGACAGGAAATGAGTGACAAGCCAACAAATCCTGAAGGCAAAACAAACAAAACAAAATAAAACATATCAGACATATCAACAATGCTCACCTTAGCTAGTGCTTACTGATTATGAAGCTCAATTCTCATAGATAAAAAAAAATGTGTTCAATGTTGTTTAGTGGTTAAGAGCATCATCTCTTGAGTTGGACTGCTATAAAACATGAATGAAGGTGCATTTTTTAATGTGTTAATACATATAAAGCACTCAGAATATAATATGTGATACCATTCTGTCATCTTCAGTCTGGCATTGGGTATGTGTGACAGATACTTGCTGTTGGCCTTCTCTATTGTAAAATTTGTCTCCTGAAATTGACACAGCATCAAATATTGAGGAATACAAAAATGAGATGACATATATTGAGATATTAGTACTCACAACTTTCCTTACATATTGCTTTGTATTGCTTCATAGTTAGACCATTCTGATACATATATGAACAGATTTCTATGGAGTAGATAGTTTACATTTAGCTTATAGTTATTTAGGTAAATTTTCTTTGTATAAGCACAGTTTCAAAACTAACAGTGCTTTTTTAAATACATGATTACATTATTTAAACATTTTTGTAAAGATTGATTTTGCACTTATTATATAAATCATTCTTTGATTACATGTGTATGATACCAAGTATCATATTAGGATAAGGAAGTCAATGAACAAATACAAATTAAATTAACAAAATGGGTCCGATTTTTAATTGTAGTTTTGCCAAATTTATATATAAATCTGTTACTCTTGCATAAAATTCACTGAAAATATTGTGAAAGTTAATGCTGCTCTGTCATTTTAATTTATACATATGATAAAGAATATACATAGTATACAACGGTGAGTAAATGATTAAAAGTTGAGATGTATTGAGAAATTATAGTACATTCATAAAGTTTATAGTTTCTTCCTATTTCATCTATGTATAGTAGCAAACAAAGTATTTTAGGATGAACAATCTTTCATTACCTCAAATTAAATAAAATTATAAAATATAGAAGAGACATAAAGTGCAAATATATGAGGGCCTATTGTTTTTACCTTCTATTATCTTTGTCATTTCAATGAATATTGTGCTTTATATGTAAAAGGAGAATAATGCTCCAAAGGAAAAACAGCCTGATTTATATACAGAATTAAGAATAAAACTGATTAGGTATTTATCTGAAGTGAAAATTTTGTTTTCTTTCCTATTTTATCAGATACTTACAAGAATCTATCTTGAGTTTCTGGGGAACATTCTACCATATTATCTAACAGAGTGGGACTTTTAAAAAAATAAAAATTTTATAACTCTATTATTAGGGCTTAATTCAATTGATAGGCTTGTATTCACAAGTTACTGCAAGTTTTATAGGCACCAACATGTATATACACATTTAATTAGGATAATGTTAATTATTAATGGCTTCTAATGGTTGTTTCTTGAATGAATTTGCTATTACAGTTGACAACATTTAAAGTAAAACCTGCTAATGCTTGAAAAATATACACATTTTATATAGCGAAAGAAAATATCACTCCTACATGTGTGTCTTTGTGTGTATTAAAATCATAACTTAAAAGAACAGATTGAGTAACTCTTTCAAAAGACAACAAGTTAGGATAAAGACAGAAGATATTTCTGAAAATCTAAGAATTGGGAAAATAGGAGAAATATTATCATATAAATAATTGAAGTTTCTGCATAAAGGGAAAATATGAGGATAAAAAATGTTTGAAGAATTAATAATTTTCAAGAATGAAAGCAAGATGAAAACATAAGAATAAAGGTGCACAATGAATACCAATCAAGATGAAAAATGAAAGTGCATACCAAGAAATACTATAATGAAATTTAAGAAATTAAGAAAGGGAAAAAATTCTAAAACCTTTTAGAGAGAAAATACAGATCATTATTAATAGCAAAAATTAAGAATGATATTAGAATCCTACCCAGAAATCCTGGATATTTCTTAAAAATAATGTTTTCAAAATACAAATAGAAACAATACTTAAATACAAATCCTACAGAATTGTGTTTTATATGTGTATTGTAATTGTGATATTCTTCAGACATTCAAGGTTTCAGAAGTACTATTATAGAAAAGTCAAAAAAAAAAAAAAAGAAAAGTCATAATAAAAACACTCGAAAAATAACTGAAGCAAGAATAAAAATAAATTCTTCAAAATAAGGGGGAAGCATCATCTGAAATAACATATTAATCTTAGCCTCACTAAAAGGAGAAAACTGGATACTATGTCCCTATAATAATATGTAATAACAAGTAATCTATCAAATATCTTTACCTAAAAAAAAACTGACTTGACTTTAACCAGTGCTTCAGACCTAAATATCAGTTGGTGGAAAAGTCAAGGAAAAGAAAGACAGATTAAATTACATCATAAAGATGAAATCAACCTTCAGTGACCAGCCCAACTAGAGAAACTGATAGCAAAGTCTGCCTGTCCATGGTTGCTTCCAGCTGACATAGAAAGGATTCCAGGCTAGACTAGGTAGTAAAGGTCTATCATACCAAAGAATACCTGAAAAACTCTCAAATATGAATACATCAGTGTAAGAACACAAGTATTACAATAAATCAGGGAAATGTGACAACATCCAAAAGAACTTAAAGCTCTAATATTGGAGGAAATGGAGGTCTATGAAATGACTGACAAAGAATTCAAGATGATTCTTTCAAAGAAGTTTAGGGAAAACCAAAAAATATGGATAGAAAATGAAATGAAAATTGGAAAACAATTCAGTATAGTGTTTTCTCAAAAAATTAAAAGTAGAACTGACATATGATCCAACAATTCCACTACTGGGTATATATCTAAGGGGAATGAAATCAATATGTTGAAGGATATCTGTATTCCCAGGTTTATTTAACATTATTTATAACAGCCAAGATATAGAATCAACTTAAGAATGCATTAATGAATAAATGGATAAAGAAAAATATGGTATGTTTACACAATGGAATATTATTAAGTCATAAAAAGAAGAAAGTTCTATCATTTCGGCAACATGAATAAACCTGGAAGACATTATGCTAAGTAAAATAAGTCAGGTATAGGAAGACAAATATTGCAATGATCTCATTCTTATGTGGAATCTAATAAACTTTTTCAAATCTGGGTAAAGACAGCAACATCCATGTACAGGAAGCTAAGAGATCTCCAATCAAGTTCAATCCAAAAAGCAGTTCCCCAACATCATAATCAACTATCAAAAATCAAAGCCAGGCCAGGCGCGGTGGCTCACGCCTGTAATCCTAGCACTCTGGGAGGCCGAGGCGGGTGGATTGCTCAAGGTCAGGAGTTCGAGACCAGCCTGAGCGAGACCCCGTCTCTACTAAAAATAGAAAGACATTATATGGACAACTAAAAATCTATATAGAAAAAATTAGCTGGGCATAGTGGCGCATGCCTGTAGTCCCAGCTACTCGGGAGGCTGAGGCAGTAGGATCGCTTAAGCCGAGGAGTCTGAGGTTGCTGTGAGCTAAGCTGACGCCACGGCACTCACTCTAGCCTGGGCAACAAAGTGAGACTCTGCCTCAACAAAAAAAAAAAAAAAAAAAAAAAAAATCAAAGCCAAAGAAATAATTCTGAATGCAGCTAGAAATATGAAACCTATCACATTCAAGTAAGTCTCTTTATAGCTATCAGTGGATTTCTTAGCAGAAACCCTGCAGGTCATGAAAGAGTGAGATGATATATTGGAAGGCTGAAAATATCATGTTCTTCATCTTTCCAGCCTTCAGAATTATGAGCCCAATAACATTCATCTTCTGTCTTCTTCTTTTCCTTTTTAATAAATTACCCATTTTATGGCATTTTTTATAGCAGCATAGAATGGACAAAGACATAGGGGGAAATCTCTATGACATTAGTCTGGGCAAGATTTTTGGATATGTTCCCAAAAGCACAGACAACAAAAGTAAAAATAGCCAAATTGTTTATTGTCTATGAGATTGCATCAAACTAAAAATCTTCTGCACAATAAAAGTGATGAGACAACTCACAGAATGGGAGAAAAATATTTTCAAATCATACATTTTATAAGAGGTTATTTATTCAGAATATAGAAGGAACTCAACTCAATTAAAAACAAATAAATAGCCCAATTAAAAAATGTACAAAGTATCTTAATGGACATTTCTCAAAAGAAGAAATACAGATGGCCAACAGGTTGATAAAAAAAATGTTCAGCATCACTAATCAATAAGAAAATTCAAATTCAAACCACAATTAAATATCAGCTCATACCTGTTAGAAGGACTATTATCAAAAAGATGAATGATAATTAAAGTCAGAGTCAGCGATGATGCAAAGAGAAAGGAAGCCTTGTATATTGTTGGTGCAAATGAAAATTAATACAGCCAATATGGAAAGTGGTATGAAGTTTCTTAAAAAAACTAAAAATATTTTATGAGTGGAGCAAGAAAAATTGTATAAAAGGAAAATATTTTGGCATTCAAACTTTTTACAACATGCATTTTTTTAACTAAAAAGACAAGGGGAAGAGAAAGAAGAGGAGGTGAGGAAGAGTAAGGAATAAAAGAAGGATCAGAGGGAAAAGAAGGGAAAAGAGAGAAAGAGCAGGAGGAAAAGAATGAATAGGGAATGAAGCACTTTCCCAAATGTGTGCTATGATTACTTTTTGTAATTTGTCATTCATAACAAGTCATCCTGAGTTAAATTTGGCATCACAAGTCAGAAAAGTAGAATTAAAACAAAGCAAAACCAAAACATTTTATTGAAGCAATAAATATTAAAATTCCTGGGATACAGTTTCTTCCTCTATGGAAATAATTCTATGTGTTTTGGACATTATCAAACCATTCATCAAGGTATAGGCAGGGTATGGGTTTGATAAACAAGATAAAATTAAAATACTCTAAATGCTTCTCAGAGCCACAGAAAACATATACTTTTAACTGGATTTGAATTTAAAGGTGGAAATGTCACCATGGATTATTATTTACAGTGATTGCATTTTATTTAGAATATTAGGACATTATTAAAATCAAGTTTGGAATTTTTAGGCTACTGAATGCTATTTCTTGATCCCAGGAAAAAAAAAAAAAAAAAACACAATAGACTTACCATATCATCCACAAACCCACTTCTAGGTATGTATCTAAAGTAATTGAAATCAACATGTCAAAGGGATAGCTGCATTCACATGTTCTTTGTATGATTATTCCCAATGCTCAAGACACGGAATCAACCTAAGCATTGATCAATGGATGAATGGATAAAGGAAATGTGGTGTGTGTATATATGTCAATGGAATTCTCTTAAGGTCTAAAAAAAATACAGTCACAGAAAGACAAACACTGCATGATCTCACTTATATATGAATTCTAAAAATGGTAACCTCACAGAAGAAGAAAGTAGAATAATGATTACCAGAGGCTGGGAGTGAGGGAATGGAGTGAATGGAGCATTGTTTACCAAGGTATACAAAGTATCAGATAGACAGGGATAATAAGTTTCGAGATTTATTCCACAACTGAATGACTATAATCAATCGTAAGGTATTATATATTTAAAGATAACTAAGACAGTAAATTTCAAATGTCACATCATAAAAAAAAATAAGTAAATGAGGTGATGGATATGTTAATTATCCTGATTTAATCATTTCACATTGTGTATGGACATCAAAACATCATTTGTATCCCATAAATGTGTATACTATGATTTCTCAATTAAAAGTATTAATTAAAATAATTGTTTTAAAAAGAAGCAATAGAGCTGTAGAATATTGCTATTTGAAGGTACAAATAATATGTATTTTACTACAAAGAGATGGCTAAAAATGGTCTATGGCCATATTACCCTGAACGCACCTGATCTCCTCTGATCTGGGAAACTGAGCCAGTTCGGGCCTGGTTAGTACTTGGATGGGAGATGGCTAAAAATGGTTGAAATTAAAATAGTGAAAATACACCAATTAAATATAAATATAAAAAAGCATAGCATTTTTAATATCTGAAAAATAGAATTCAACTAAAATGGAAAGTCTTATACTTCTAAAAGAAAAAAAAATCATGTATATTTATTTTTAAAATATATAAAGATACAAATGACAGAAGATTCAAAGGTAATTATCATGAGTAAATATAGTTCCAGAAACTAGTTGTCAGATCTTCTGAAAAGATAGTTGATTATGTAGGAAAAGCAGAGATGTGATGAACTTAAACAATTTTACACAGATATGTGGATTATATAAAATTATGTAATTTTGGTCAATATTTATCCAACTATATATCTATACAACTCTATACCTAGCAGAGAATTTACCTTCACCTGATTCAGTTTCAAAGAGTAACTATATAAAATGCAAATAGCTGGTATTAATTGTAAAGACTCAACATCTTTGGACAACATTGATTATAATTGAATGCATTGAACTTGGGAAGATGGCGGAATGGTGGTGACCTCCTGGATTCGTGCTCCCGGAGTGGAAAGCATGGGTCTCAGACTGCCACAATGCTAGAGGTTCACTCCCCGACAAGAACGGTGGTGTGAATCCACGGAGAATCAGCGTGGGACAGAGAGAGAGTGAGAAAGGGCTGAGAGAGAGAGGGAAACCACCTTGGGAGAGGAAGAGGAACAGCCCCCCCAGCAGAGGTAGCAAAATCCTGAACAACACGCAAAGGGCTCCCCCTAGCGACAGAAGAGGCAGCTTACCTGGTGCTCACGGCGTGGCCCTATCCAGACTAAAGCTGAAAGAAGGGATCTTAAGGATTCATCCAGATGGGAAGGGCTCAGCGAAAGAACTCAAGAGCAGGGTAAATCAAACAGAAGAAAGAATCTCAGAGATCGAAGATAACACTTTCCAATTAAATAAGACAGTCACAGAGTTAGAGCAAAGAAACATGAGAAAAAAACAGAGTCTACAAGAAATGTGGGATTATGTGAAGAAGCCTAACTTGAGAGTTATCGGCATTCCTGAGGGTGAAGAAGACAATAAACAAGGGTTGAATAAACTATTTGAAGATATAATTGAGGAAAATTTCCCAGGCCTTGCCAAATCTCTAGATATACAGGTTCAGGAAGCTCAAAGAACCCCTGGGAGATTCATACCAAATAGGAAGACACCATGTCATGTAGTCATCAGACGGACCAAAATATCCACTAAAGAGGCCCTTCGAGCTGAAAGGAGAAAGAAACAAGTGACATACAAAGGAAAGTCCATCCGAATCACGCCAGATTTCTCAACTGAAACCTTAAAGCAAGAAGAGATTGGGGCCCCATTCTCACTCTTCTAAAACAGAATAATGCCCAGCCTAGAATCCTGTACCCAGCTAAGCTCAGTTTTATATATGAAGGTGAAATTAAGACATTCTCAGATAAACAAAAACTCAGGGAATTCACCAAGACAAGACCAGCTCTCCAAGAAGTACTCAAAACAGGGTTACACATGGTCCAGCACAAGAAGGACCCTCGAATGTAACACTAATCAAGAGATAAATATAAAAACCCAGTTATCATAATGGCTCAAGAGAGAAAACAGATCAATGAAATTCAACCCAACTTGAGGAAAAGCAATCTGTCTCACTTATCAGTTCTCTCATTAAATGTGAATGGATTGAATTCCCCACTCAAGAGACATAGACTGGCCCAATGGATCAAAAAATATAAACCAAGTATCTGCTGTCTTCAGGAAACTCATCTAACCTGCAAGGATGCATTTAGACTGAAAATAAAAGGGTGGAAATCAATATTCCAAGCAAATGGAACCCAAAAGAAAGCTGGCATGGCGGTTCTAATCTCTGATAACATAGTTTTTAAATCAACAAAAGTAAAGAAAGACAAAGATGGTTACTATATATTGGTGAAGGGTACAATTCAACAAGAAGACATAACTATACTTAATATATATGCACCCAACTTAGGTGTACCCAGATTCATAAAGCAAACCCTACTTGATCTGAACCAAATGATAGATAACAACACTTTAGTAGTCGGAGATTTTAACATGCCGCTGACAGTTCAGGACAGATCCTCCAAACAAAAAATAAACAAAGAAATAGTGGACTTAAAAAGAACGCTAGATCAAATGGGCCTGACTGACATCTACAGGACATTCTACCCAAAAACCACTGAATATACTTTCTTCTCATCAGCTCATGGGACATTCTCCAAGATTGACCATATCTTAGGACATAAAGCATGTCTTAAAAAATTTAAAAATATAGAAATTATACCATGCATCTTCTCAGATTACAGTGGAATAAAAGTAACAATGAACCCTAACAGAAATCCTCACTTCTACTCAAAGTCATGGAAGCTAAATAACCTTCTCCTGAACAATCATTTTATAAATGAAGAAATCAAGTCAGAAATCAAAAGATTCTATGAATTAAATGACAAAGGAGATACAACTTATCAAAATCTGTTGGACACAGCTAAAGCAGTCCTGAGAGGAAAATTTATTTCCATAAATGCCTATACCAAAAAGACAGAAAACTTACAAAGAGACAATCTAATGAATAGACTCAAAGAGCTGGAGAAGGAAGAACAGACCAATCCCAAACCCAGTAGAAGGAGAGAAATTATTAATATTAAATCAGAACTAACTGAAAAGGACAATAATCAAACCATAAGGGAGATTAATAAAACCACAAGTTGGTTCTTTGATAAAATAAACAAAATTGACACACCTCTGGCTAGACTAACCAACAGCAGAAAAGAAAAATCTCTTATAACCTCCATCAGAAACACAAAAGGAGTAATCACGACTGATGACACAGAGATACATGATATCATATATGAATTCTACAAAAATCTTTATGCATACAAATTAGAAAACCTGGAGGAAATGGACAAATTCTTAGAAAAACAAAGCCTTCCCAGCCTCAACCAGGAAGAAATAGAATTCCTAAATAGACCGATATCTAGATCTGAAATCGAAACAGCAATAAAAAACCTTCCCAAAAAGAAAAGCCCTGGACCAGATGGGTTCACACCTGAAATCTACCATACCTACAAAGAAGAACTGGTGCCCATCCTACATAAACTATTCTCCAATATAGAGAAGGATAGGATTCTCCCCAACCCCTTTTACGAAGCCAAAATAATCCTGATACCAAAACCAGGAAAGGATGAAACTAAAACAGAGAAATATAGACCAATTTCTCTTATCAATATAGATGCAAAAATTCTCAATAAAATTCTAGCAAATCAATTCCAAGTGCTTATCAAAAAAATAATCCATCACGACCAAGTGGTCTTCATCCCAGAGATGCAGGGATGGTTTAACATACACAAATCTATAAATGTAATTCATCACATAAATAGAAGTAAAGATAAAGATCATATGATCCTCTCAATAGATGCAGAAAAAGCATTCGACAAAATTCAACACCCTTTTATGATAAGAACATTTAACAAAATAGGCATAGACGGGGCCCATCTAAAAATGATACAAGCCATATATGACAAACCCACAGCCAACATCATACTGAATGGGGAAAAACTGAAAGCATTCCCACTTTGAACTGGAACCAGACAAGGCTGCCCACTGTCCCCATTACTTTTCAACATAGTATTGGAAGTCCTTGCAAGAGCTATCAGGCAAGAGAGCAGAATCAAGGGAGTCCAAATAGGGACAGAAGAGATCAAACGCTCACTCTTTGCTGATGATATGATGTTATATCTAGAAAACCCCAAGGTTTCAACCAAGAGACTCCTGGAATTGATCAATGAATTCAGCAATGTCTCAGGATACAAAATGAATACACACAAATCAGAGGCATTCATATACGCCAATAACAGTCAAACGGAGAACCAAATTAAAGACTCAATAACCTTCAAAATAGCAACAAAGAAAATAAAATACCTAGGAATATATTTAACTAAGGAGGTAAAGGACCTCTATAGGGAGAACTATGAAACACTGAGGAAGGAAATCTCAGAACATATAAATAGGTGGAAAACCATACCATGCTCATGGATCGGTAGAATCAACATTGTTAAAACGTCTATACTGCCCAAAGTTATCTACAGATTCAATGCAATCCCTATTAAATTACCAACATCTTTTTTCACAGACATAGAAAAAATAATTTTATACTTTGTATGGAACCAGAGAAGACCCCATTTAGCAAAAGCAATCTTAAACAACAAAAACAAAATAGGAGGTATTAATTTGCCAGACTTCAAACTTTACTACAAGGCTGTAGTTCTCAAAACAGCCTGGTACGGGCACAAGTGCAGGGACACAGACCAGCGGAACAGAACAGAAAATCCAAATATAAAACCATCCTCATATAGCCATCTAATCTTTGACAAAGCAGACAGAAACATACTCTGGGGAAAAGATTCCTTATTTAATAAATGGTGCTGGGAAAACTGGATATCCACATGTAGAAGACTAAAACAGGACACACAGCTCTCACCCCTCACAAAAATCAAATCATGGTGGTTAACAGACTTAAACCTTATTTCAGAAACTATTAGAATTCCAGAAGAAAACGTAGAAAAGACTCTTACAGACATTGGCCTAGGCAAAGAATTTATGAAGAAGAGCCCTAAGGCAATCACAGCAGCTACAAAAGTAAATAAATGGGACCTGATCAAATTAAAAAGCTTCTGCACAGTCAAAGTAATAGTCATGAGAGTAAACAGACAACCTACAGAATGGGAAAAAATTTTCACATACTACACATCACATAAAGGACTGATAACAAGAATCTATTTAGAACTCAGGAAAATCAGTAAGAAAAAATCGAACAACCCTATCAAAAAGTGGGCAAAGGACATGAATACAAATTTTTCAAAAGAAGATATAAAAATTGCTAACAAACATATGAAAAAGTGTTCAACATCTCTAATCATCAGGGAAATGCAAATCAAAACCACAATGAGATATCACTTAACTCCAGTGAGAACGGCCTTTATCAAAAAGTCCCAAAACTATACATGTTGGCGTGGGTGTGGAGAGATAGGTACACTCATACACTGCTGGTGGGACTGTAAACTAGTGCAGCCCCTGTGGAAAGCAATGTGGAGATACCTTAAACAGATTCAAATAGACCTACCATTCGATCCGGCAATCCCATTATTGGGCATCTACCCAGAAGAACAAAAGTCATTCTATAAAAAAGACACCTGCACCAGAATGTTTATAGCAGCACAATTCACAATCGCAAAGATGTGGAAACAACCCAATGCCCATCGATTCATGAATGGATTAGCAAAATGTGGTATATGTATACCATGGAATATTACTCAGCTATTAGAAATAATGGCAATATGGCATCTCTTTGGTTCTCCTGGAGAGAGCTGGAACCCATTCTATTAAGTGAAGTATCCCAAGAATGGAAAAATAAGCACCACATGTACTCACAAGCAAACTGGTTTCTCTGAGTGCATATTTGGGATTAACACCAATTGGGTATCGGACAGAGGTCGGGGCTGGGTGGAAGGGATGGGTGTATACCTACTTGTTGAGTGTGATGCGCACTGCCTGGGGAATGGACACGCTTGAAGTTCTGACTGGGGAGGATGGGGTGGGGGGAGGGGAGGGGTGCACACCTACATGATGAGTGTGATGTGCACTGTCTAGGGAATGGACACAATTGAAGCTCAGACTCGGGGGGATGGGGAGGCATGGGCAATGTATATAGCCTGATCTTTTGTACCCCCTTAATGAGCTGAAAAATAAAAATAAAATAAAAATTAAAAAAAAGGAAAAAAAGAATACAAAAAAAGAAAATTTTAAATATGAATAACAGAATAAAAAATTCATAAGTTTAGAAACCAAATGTACTACTACAAAATTTTTATTTTTAAACAAATCATCATATAAAATATATCATATTTAGAATTAAATGAAAATAGTACTATGCTTAACAAAATGTTGCTAACTTTAAATATACCTATAAAAAAGAGAAAAATAAAGAATAGACTAAGTACTCAACTTGAAAACTAGGATTACAAAGATAAAGGAGTGATAGAACATTTTCAAATAAAAATGAAGAGTAATAAAGGTAAAGACAGGCATCAATGAAATAAAGAACAGCAATAATAAATAGCAAAATAACACTAAATTTGGTTATTTGAAAATATAAATATTCTTCTATAAAAATTAATATATAAACTGTATATTAACATTATAAATAAAATATAAAATATATAATGCAAAATATTTGATAAATATATGAAGTGTAAAAATATAAAAAGTAAATATAAATGTGTAAAAATTAAAATGTAAAAATATCAAAATATCAAATTTTTCAAAGATAAATGAAAAGAGTAGTGGAGAGAAAAATTAACAAAATGCAAAGTAAAAAAGGGGAAATTCCTTTTGATAGCAAATATATTTAAAATAATAATATAATGAAAAAAATCAGGTATAAGGTACAAAATTTTATAAAAGTGCAAATATTAGGGTTCTCCAGAGAGACAGAACCAGTAGAAAACACACACACACACACACACACATATACACATGTGTTTGTGAGAGAGGATTTATTAGCGGAATTGACTCATGTGAGGATGAAGGCTCAGTCCTATGATAGGCCATGCAAGCTGGTGACCCTGGGGTGCTTAGTGCATGTTTCAAGGACTCAGAACCAGGGAAGCTGCTGATGTAACTCTCAGTCTAAGGCTAAAGTATTGAGAACCAGGCAGCCACTGTTGTAAGTCCTGAAGTTCAAAGGCTGGGAAGCCTGAAGTTCATTTGTCCGAGGACAGAAGAGGAAGAGTGTGCCCCAACTTCAGCAGATAGATTAACACATTTACCAATTTGTCTGTGTTTGTTCTCTCTGGGTCCCCAGTAGATTGGATGGTGCCTGTCCACATTGAGAGATCTTTCTACTTAGTCTCTTCAGACTCACAAGCTAGTCTCCTCTAGAAACACCCTCACAGACACACCCTAAAATAACACTTTACCAGCTTTTTAGATATTTCTTAATCTAGTCAAGTTGACACCTAAAATTAACCATCAAATTATACCATATCAAAATTGGGGATGGTCATTATGAAGCAGAAAACGTGGATATCTCAGATATTAAAGAAATAGAAATCATATCTCTTGAAGAAGAATGAGAAGGAGAAGGAGAAGAAAGAAGAAGAAAAGAGAAGAAAAAAGTTCAAGATATTTTTATAGGCGAGGTATTTTGAACTTTTAAGAAACAGATTATGAGTCTCTTACACAACTTCACAGAAAATATAAATAAGAAAAGTCTTTCATTTTAAAATAAGATAGAAACTTCATTGTAAAACTAGAAAAAAGCAGTAAAAGCCTATTTCAGTTATTACTAGATGTGAACATCCTCAATAAAATATTAGCCAACTGAATCTAATGATGCATTAAAATAATGCTTTATGTTGAAATTAATAGGCTAAGGGAAAAGAAATTATGTGAATTATATGTCAATAGAAGGATTAATATTTGATAGCATTAAACCTCAATTATGGTATTTAAAATCTTCAGCTAAGAATCAAAGAAAAATTATTTATTTAAGGTAGATAGAACTTTTTAAAATCCTTATTGACTGTTATCCTTAATGGAAATACTGTACTAATATTCCATTTAAATATCAGGAACATAACAGCCAAGAAAAGCAAAATAAATGATAGATACACAAATAAGAAGGAAAGAACTCTGGGAGGCTGAGGCAGGAGGATCGCTTGAGCCCAGGTGTTTGAGGTTGCTGTGAGCTAGGCTGACACCACAGCACTCTAGTCCAAGCAGCAGAATGAGACTCTGTCTCAAAATAAAAAATAAATAATAAATAAGAAGGAAAGAGATAATCTATTATTATTTAGAGATGATATAAATATTTATGTAAAAATAGAATATAAAATTCGTATAATAAATGATTTCAACATTTTTACATGAAATCAATTCTAGCACGTTTTCAAAAAAAATTAATGACAAAAATAATTATAATTTCTCCTAAAGAACAATAACTAAAAATTTATGTAATTAATCTTAAGACCAATAAGAAAAGCAAAGAATCTACAAAATATTTAGAAATAAAATTTAAAATAAATAATTAAAAATAATTTTAACATTTCACTAAGGGAAAAATTTTAAATTATATTTAAAAATATGAATAAAATTTCAATAACTAAAGAAACATTGCATGAACTTGGATCAGGAAATTTAACATTATAAAGATGTCAATTTTTTAAAAAAATTTCATAAGTTTATTGTAATTCCAATAAATAATATTACATTAACTGTATGTGTATTTCACTTTTTACACAGGATAGCACATTTCCATGAAGAGCTATGTAAGTATAGAAAAAAGGAGCAAAGATGGAAGATTTTCTTAGTGGATACTAAGACACATCACAAAAAGAAGAAAGAAAAAAAGGAGAGAGAAATAGAAAGAGAGGAGAAAAGATGGTTTGGGAAACTGCACATATGTGGAAGAGTGAAACTGAATTCTAGCTTAATATGTACAAAGATAGACTTTATTATAAAAATAATATGTACAAAGATAGACTTTATTATAAAAATCAAAACTAGACAGAACGTGAAGATAAAGAAGTGGAGACTTTCCTTACTAGCCACTCCCTCTGTCTCCAAAATATACCCACACTTTATAAGACCTCATTATGGTCCATGTAGAACAGAAAAATCATGGTTAACAGTGAAGTATGCACCTCCTAGAAGTTTTCTGTACATATCCTTTAACAGAATGTATGCAAATATTTAAATTTTTTACAGAATGCAGTTTATGTGAGTTTTTGAAATCTTTTTTCACAACACGTAATTGAAACATTTCATGATAATTCATACAAATCCACTTTATTCGCTTTAATGACAGCATATTATTGCATACTTATCATATTTTATGTATATTAAGATATATGTGGATGGTAGTGGCTTATATAGGGCTAATGTTTATAGACAATGAAGACTCTGGTTTTATATGTAATATACACATAGACTTTATAATAATAATCATCTTACCTACATTACTCAAAATTAAATAGTAAGAAAAAATGAGTTCAGTGAAGAGAGAGATCATTGTGAACTGAGGAAGAATTTATTTGCTTTCACATTCAGGTCACCATCTCACTGATTAATTTATTTCTCCTAATTAATTTATTTTAAACTATTATATTGGGAAGCAATAATTTATTAGATGTGGAAGATAATATAACATGTTTAGAAAAATTATGAACTTTATAAATACGTATGTAATATTTAGGAAAAAAATACCTTTAGTCTCTTGTCAAAGATATGAAAAATAAACTATTTTTCAAACAATTACATATAAAAAAGCTTTCAACATTAAGAGTAAATGTATATACATATCTGTTCTCAACATAAAAAACCTTATTTTAGGCATTTCAAACAAAAAGCAAAAGAAAAAAAATAACTTGTCCAAAGACAAACATATAATAGAATAAAGTTTATTACATAATTTTTTGAAACATTTCTATGTCAAAAATGAAAAGATAAAAAACTGAAAAAAATTATATCATTCTTACAGCAAAAAATGGATGAAAATATTCTTCAACATAAAATACATAGAATAGTATTTGATAAAAATATTGAAAGTTAAATAGAAAAATGAGTGATGGACCTGTACAAGGAGGAATAAATGCTCAATAATCATATGGAAAATATATTTCCTTACTAAAAAGCAATAAAATTCAAAGTAAAATGTTGATTTTTTATTTTTCTCTATTGAAAAGTATTTGGTGAAAACAACACAAGTGCTTAGTATGAAACATATTTGAAGAAAAAGCATTACCATATACTGGAGACAGGAAAGTAGTTTATATAAACTAGTTAATAAACATGCTTAATACACATAGGAAATATGCAGCAATATTGTGATTATCTGCGTGGTGAGGTTGTACAATGTATTTTCCATTTACTAATCAAACAATACATTTTTAACAAATACTTAAACATAAATTTCTCTCAGTTGTTTCTTATAATTTCTATTATGATATGTTCTCTAAGATGTTCATATATATTTCTTTAATTTAGATGAATCACATCATTGGCATATCTAGTTGAAAGATAGATGGAGATATATATGTACACACACATACTCATATACACACATGGATACATGTACACATTTGTACACATCCATATCTCCTGTGATTATGCAAAAGTTTCTCTTCTACTTGAATACTTCTCAGAAAAACAGCAAAAAATTCTACATTTTTTTTTAAAGAATTACTATCCTCTCCCTTTTTCACTATAAGCAACATATTACATCAGGAAAACAATAAAAGTTATTCATATATTCTATACTCATTAAATACTTACAGGAATCAAATAGATCAAATGACAAAATATAGATTTTAAAATAGTTTAAATGTATGAATACTAATGAGTAACATTATTTTGTTTTCTAATCCAAAATTGACAATATAAAACAGAGCAATTTTTTTGATCTTTATGTTTCTGAGGTCATGTGTATTCTATTGTATCTTATTTTTATAGTAGTTTAAACTATATGTATTCCAAATTAAGCAGGCTTGTATTTATTTTGCTATTGTTTTGCTATTTTCTGATTCATTTATACTGATTACATGTTTTAATTTTAAGCTATGTCCATTTCTACAGCACATGTCAAAGGACCTATGGTCAGCAATGGGGGAAATGTGAAGATTTCTAATTCTCCCAAACTACTGACTAGGACTTACAAACATTTCCCCATGGCATTGCCTCAATTTATTTCTAGTTCCTCTTTGGATGTTTCTATCTTAATTTACTTGTAGGTAGCTTCTCAAAACAAAGATAGAGAGGGGTCTGGAATCACATTGCTGGGATTCCACACTGGCTATGTCACTTAGTAACATTGAGATCTTGGACAACTAATTTTAAATACCTCTTAAATAGTTTACATCATCTACTTTCTAGAACAGTGGTTTTTGGCCTCTGACAAGCATAATAATTTCTGAGAAAAGTGTGCCAAAAATACATGTTCCTGGGTGATAAATATACTTAATCAACATCTCTTTTCTAATTTATTGCTTAGCCTAACTTTTAACCAGCTCCCAAGGTGATTCTTAATCACCAGTGTTTTAAGTACAACCCAAAGGACTTCTAATGCAGTCAAACCATTAGTAGCCATTTACATCATTAACCCAGGGATACTTTCTCTAATTTCTGCCCCACATGTAAGGATCTGATCAATATAGTGACACTATCTTTCTGCTCTTCAGTGTGATTTTACTAACAGGCTTGTAATGTTTGAGAAGCACAAAGCAAAGGTAGGGAGTAATATTTTTTCCAGAAACAAGAAAATGATCACTACTAAATACTTTTTCTAGTTATAATTTTATGTATTTCTGTGTCTAGATAGTATCCTCTATAACCTGGATACACTTTTCATTTACTCATGTTTTATTTATTCTCTGAATTTTTCTAAGAGGTAACTTTTATACTTTCTGTAAACTTAAAATGGAAAGCAGCCATTCTTAAAGAGATTTGCTTAGCCTATGAAGAGTCTTATAAAAGAATGATACATGCTAGTGTCTTTATTCTCAGTTACATGTACAAATCACTTTCCTAAAGTCGGATGGAAAACTGAGTTCATAACTACAGACACACAGAATGGAATTTTTGTCCCTATTTTTAAGAGAAAATGATTCAAGATTGTTCTCCTCCTTAGCAATTTCAGCCTGTAAAATACTGACATAAAATCTCCTCAAACAGAACTTTAAAACCTCCCATTATTAAGAAAAAAATATAAAGAAACTCATACAGATAATGCTCTTTCAAACTATAGCAATTTTTGTCTGAGAAGTAAAACAATGAATCTCAGTTCTGAAAACAAAATCCTTAAAAATCTCTTTGTCTTAATTTCATAATGATTTGAAAAAGTATATCTTAACTATGAATAAAGTATAAAATATTTGTAGTTTTTGGATAGAAAACAATTGAGGTATTTATTTGATTTCTATAGGTGAAATCCAAATAAGTTTTACTAAATGCTTTCAGAAACATATTTCCTTATTGTTTTAAAAAATAAGCACTTTTTGTACAGGAGCAACGTATGTAACCTGCAATGCTGTATCCCCCATAACAAGATGAAATAAAAAAAAAAAAAATAAGCACTTTTTGTGAAGACTGCAATTGTTAAGGGTAGAAAATATCCATTTCTAAAGTACTTGTGGCTAGGGCAATGGTGGTGACTTTCAAAGGAAGCATGCCATCTTCATTCATTCACATTCCCGGTGGTGTCAGAGTAGACTTCATTCAGGCAGTGGCAAAGGGACATTTGAATTGACGGTTTTTAACGGCAGCTGCGAACATCAATGGCACCCTAAAACAATATGATGTGTATTAATGTGGGAAGCTGGAGCTTCATCCCTAGAGAGATCAGGCCAATGTGCTACAGGAGACAAAGGAGACAACACAGTATTTAACATCCTCAAGAGAGCTTTTGGAAGCCAGCAAACATAAAAGCAAAGGCAAACTCCAAAGAGCCCATATTATCCTATTCTTGTAGAAAACCTTAGTGCATCTGTAACTTGAATGCTGCAAGCACTTCTGGTCATAATGTTTTAAGAATGAGTACTGGAAAAGGTCCAGAGAGGAAAAAATAAATACTGAAAGGATATAAAAGACACGTGAATATAGTGTTTCTGTGGTGATGGGGAAAGGAAAAAAAAAAAAAACAGAAATGGAGTAAGGCACAATTTAAAAATATAATAATTTAAGAGGCAAACATAAAAGATTTAAAGATGTAAGTTAATAAAAAGGAATGAGTACATTATATAGCACTTAACAAAGATATGAAATTTTTCATTGCAATGCATAATCCAAGGAAATGTAAAATGTTGAGAAGGACTTTGGAAAATACAGAAAGTGGTAGCATATAAAAGAAATTCATGATGTTTAAGTAGAGTGACAATATAATTTATCATCCAAACAGAGATTATGTTGAGAATAAGAGTGGTTAGCAACAAGTATGTAGAAACAAATGTAAACCAGGGGAGTTCCTGCCAAACTAGGAAATATGGTCACATTATGTACTCTTTGGAAATAGTAGGAAATATACTCTTTGGCTTTTTAAGTCAATGTGAGAAACAAAATGCATCTGTTCTTCTACAGCATAGACTAATGTTCTTGTTGCTACTGCTAAAGTAACTCCTGACTTTAAATATCAACATTAGAGATTGTTACCTGAGAAATCTGATGTTTTAAAATGAAATAGTGCTAAGCCATGGATATCCTTTTACTTAGATAACACGGATTTTGAAATTGTACCCTTGAATGACATTCACTGAAGAAGAGAGAAAAGACTCTCTGTTTTCTACCTTGTCTTAAATATTTGTATTCTCAGAGTGATAATATATTAAATCAATTCAATATTGTATAATTATAACTTTAAGTGTGTTTTCAGTTCTGTAGGAAGAACCTGGAGAAAAGAGAATACCAGACACTGTGGAAGTTGTTAGAGTATGATTCTAAAGAAGCGTTGTATTGAAACGGATGAATCTAATATGCATGACCAGATTATAGGAGAAAGAGCTAAAATGTAGATACCTATTAGGGCCTGCAGTAATGCAATTTAAAAGTTATTTTGGAAGATGCAGTATATCAAAGTGCTAGCAATAACAGCTGTTATAGATATATACATAGATATAATCATATATCCTGCACTAAATTTATAAAATGAATTATTAAATAAATGAAATTCAGAACAGAAAAATATCTACCTTATATGTTCCACCATATGCAAGAGCTTACTCAACATTTCAACTTGGAAATCACAGAAGACTCCAGGCACCACATGCCCCAAATTCACTTAGCTTGCATTTTTCCTTCAAATACCAGTCCAAAAATTACTCATTGACTTCCCCAAATCAAATGATGCCCTCCCTTGTTATACAATCAAAGAGCTCCCCAGGAGTTTTTCTTTATTATTCATAAAACATTTATATTAAATAATTATGTTTTAAAGATATTATTTTATTAGTATCTATCTTCATTAATAGACACTTAGCTCAATGAAATAAAAGCTTTCTGTAAATAGATGTAAATAGTTTTGGATAGAAGTGTATCTCCAGTGCTTATATTTCCAATGCTTAGTTCATTGCCTAACATATTATGATTATAAATAAATATTTTTTTATTTCAGCATATTATGGGGGTACAAATGTTTAGGTTACATATATTGCCCTTCCCCTCCCACTCAGAGCTTCAAGAGTGTCCAACCCCTAGATGGTGCACATGGCATTCATTATGTATGTATACACCCATCCCCTCCTCCCCCCTCCCATCTACCCAATGCCCAATGAATTTTATTCCTATATGTGCACTCAGGTGTTGGTCAGTTAAAACCAATTCTATGGTGAGTACATGTGGTGCTTATTTTTCCATTCTTGGGATACTTCACTTAGTAGAATGGGTTCCAGCTCTATCCAGGATGATACAAGAGGTGCTATATCACCATTGTTTCTTATAGCTGAGTAGTACTCCATGGTATACATATACCACATTTTATTAACCCACTCATATATTGATGGGCACTTGGGTTGTTTCCACATTTTTGCAATTGTGAATTGTGCTGCTATAAACATGCTAGTGCACATGTCTTTTTTATAGACTGTCTTTTGTTCTTTTGGGTAGATGCCCAGTAATAGGATTGTGAGATCAAATGGAAGATCTACTTGTATCTCTTTGAAGTATCTCCATATTGCTTTCCACAGAGGTTGCACTAGTTTTCAGTCCCACCAGCAGTGTATGAGTGTTCCTATCTTTCCGCATCCATGCCAACGTGTATTGTTTTGGGACTTTTTGATAAATAAATATTTTTGAATAAAATATTGCCTCTAAACAGGGCCACTGACAATTTCTCCTTTCCCTGTACATGCATTTGGGCATGCAATAATCAATAGGATGCTGCACAAATGATATTCTACAGCTTCCAAATCCAGGCCTTAAGAAGATGGCAGCTTTAATTTCTCACATTTTATAAAACCAGCCACGAATGCTGAAAGGAAATTCAAGCTATCCTGCAGGAGATGGGGGAAAGACAAGAAGAAGAAGCTATGGAGAATAAGACACCATGAGGAAAGCAGATGATCATCTGGAGAGACACAGGAATGCCAAACAGGTGAGTGAAGCCTTCTTGAACTTTCTAGTGTAACCCAATTGCCAACTGACTGCAGCCAAATAAATTTTCCAGCTATTGTCACAGGAGCAGAATAAACATGGAAAAGCCTGCCCCAAATCCTAAACCACATAATCATAAATAATTGTTTATTGGCTTATATCACTCAGTTTTAGTGTAATTTCTTACATACCAATTGACAACAGAAAAAATGTTGAATCAATATTCATTATTTGAGTTATCAGAAAGATACAATGTTGTCTTTTTAATAGTACTTAAGATTTATTCAATTCTAGAGTATATATAGGAGGCAGTAGGATATAAAAATTGAAATATAGAAATCTTTTAATGTTTAGTAAGCTATGAGTATCAAATAAAGAGGTTTTTTCTTAGTAGACTAATGATGTTATTCACCATTCCTTAGCAACATTAATCTTTCTAACCTGATACAGATATATTTGTTTGTGTTTGTTTACCTATCATTTTGTTTCTATAGATTTGCAGAGGAAATGGTAAAATATATCTAAGACAAAGTAAGAACAAATAAAATATATGGAAAAGAAAATAGGAAAGAAAAATGAGATTAAGGTATTGGAAAATAAGTTTACAAAATATGCATAAGGAATTTTCAGATCATTGCTATAAGATTTCTATTAGCTCTTACGGTTTCTTTGGAGGTTACCTTTATCTCCGTGTTTAAGTGATAAATTTTTCCTATCCTTTAGAGTCCTACTTCCATAAGTTATCTTAACTTGTTCTCTCAGGAGACAGGCAATATGTAATATGTATGCCACCATTTATAATCTGGTTATATTTTAGTATTCTTTCCCAAACATGAAGGAGTAGTTTTCTAATCATATTTTTTGTAATGACTTCTCTATTTTCATATTTGAAGGTGGCTTCTGAAAAAAGTTCCACAATCCTTATTTCAGTTCGAGTCAAATATACTCCAGAGTTCAATATTTTGAGATACTAGACATGTTATATTGTCCATATATGTGTATCATGCAAGATCCATATGCATCTGTGAGAGTGCACCACAATAAAGCACATTAATATTTCTTCAGAAAATATAAAATACTCACATAAAGTGAGATTCATTAAGACTGTAAATAACCTCAAGTCAACTTTTCTCCCACCATAATTCAGGTAAGGTCGTGTTTTGCTTTCAGATCAAGTTATGAAAGACAATTTGTCTTTCAATCTACTTCAGATATCAGAACTATGTGTTAAGAATTGTGATTCGTATTTTCTGGATCCTGTCTTTTCCTAGGGTTGTCATTTCAGTCTTATCCCTAAATTGATTCCTTAGTTTTTTTTGTTACTACCTCTTTTGGGTCCCTAGTCATGTTCTTTGACTGTGTAACCAGTCAAACCTCCCCCTTGGCAAGCTTTTCTTTGAAGATAGATTTGATGTATAGTTGTCTCTATTATATCCCTTCTTTTCTAATTTATATTATAGAGTTAATAGACTTATCCTTTGAAACTTTGTGTCCTTTGCAGTATGCCCCTCTTGCTCTTTTATTATTCTATATTTCTCTGCCTGTACCCTAGTATTGAAACTATTTTCTGAGCCATTATCCCATTTTCATTTCAAGTATTCAATAATTGCACTGTCTTTTGTCTTACTTGCTTACACTGTGCACAATTACCAAATCATCTCAGAAGAACTGTACTTTGTAAAGATATCCTGGTCTTAATATTGTTATGAAGTCATATGGCTTTCTCTACCTCTTTCCAAGTAGAAGTTCTATCTCCAACATGCCATGTTCCACTTGTTAGAAGCAAGACACAAATTCTGTCTAGATTAAAGGGGAGGAGAACATACATGATCTCTCATTGAGATCATCTTAAGGTGTGTCTATCACAGAATTCATGGTCAATGTAGATACATGGAAAAAAATTGATTTAAAAAATTTTATAGCAGTGTTTTCCAGCCAGTTACAAACCCAAGTAGATAGAAAGATAATCCATATCTGTGAATTGTCCCATTGTAAAAGGAGGATATTGCTTATGGACAGAAGCTTACAACCTAAGGAGGGATCCAGCTATCTCAGGCCCTACATGGTTCCCTCATTGGATCGTGAGTCTGTATTTTAGAAGAACTGTGATCTAGTGAACCATAAAGCACTGGTTTGGTAGTCCTTCTCTTAGGGGATCAAAATAATATGATATAGGCATACTATTTTTTTTGGTGGATTTACTTAATCCAGAAATAGATTTTAAATAAGAATGAATGCACTACATAACCTTCAGACAATTATCAGTAAATATTTCTTTTTTCTCAACAGAAGTTTGGATAAGTATTGCACTGAAATAAGTTAAAGTTTATTGATACAAAGAAGGAATTAAGAGTGCAGCTAAACTATGATGCTTACAAAGAACATGTATATATGCATTAATAGATCAATAGATAGATAGGATATGTAATTTTAGAATGTATTATAAGGATATACGTTTTTGTCTGCTTCAGCACAAAGATATATGATTGATCAAGTTCCAAAGATTTATTCCATAGCCATAATAATTACAAGTACCACTTGAAAAAGCACCTATATATTGCTTAATTTTGACAAATGTAAATTCCAGTAAATTTTTTAAGATTAGTCAGGGTAAAATATATGCCTAGGTAAGAGAATGAGTTGTTTTCCATTGCTTTTTTTCTTGTAGCTTCATATGAGATTATAATTATGAGTCAGATAAATATTACAGGACTCCTACTGAAAATTATTACTTGAGATTTATTACAGGCAAGCTGTCAGTTTATACAAGAGACTGGAAAGCAAAATGAATAGATGTAAGAGGAAAAAAGTGACAGTTCTGTTGTTATTGGCCACAAAAGAGTTAGTTGGAAATCTAAAAATATTGGATTCAAAGATTCTACTCATAATGTAAATATAGAAATTACATGATCTTGAGTTTCTAGGTAGAAAATGCAGCATAAGAAAATCAAAGTCTTCACTTTCTAGGTGATTGAATGATGTTGCCTTGAGAGAAACAGTAAAGCACAAGAAAGGAGACTGGTGATGACATGAAGCAAACAAAAGGATAGGTTCTCAAATGTGTGGCACGTGTTGGATCTCAAGGTAGAGACATTAAGTGAAGAGCTAAAATCAAGGATCATGACTTTAGGACAGTTTCCACAGGAAATACAGATTATGAAGACTCTGCAAATATGTGCCATTTCAATGCAGACTAAGTTCAGCAAAAAGGAATCCAAGGAATCTGCGGATGGAGGCAGAGCATTAAGGCAAATTCCAGTATTTACGGACTCTGCAGAAGAAATGACTGCATCTTGCCATCCAGAAATATAGAAACAAAACCAATAAAGCAAAACACAAGTGGTACATGATTCTGAGAGTAAGCCTACCTCAGACAGGAAAAATCTCATGATCTAATTTTAGTTAAGGCATAGTCCAATGACTTCTAGATTATGATGAATCCAGTACAGCAGCAACTTTTATGCCCAAATAAATTCATCAGGAAAATGAACACACACACACACACACACACACACACACATTATGAAAAGGATTAAAGGCAAATAAAGAAAAAATGTACCACAATTTTTGTCAATGGCTCAGGCTGATAGTTTTAACTGGTCACAACAAATTTATATAATGTGGAAACTTTATAATCCCAATTTGTGTCTTTAAAAAAGCACATCAAAATCAAGGAAGGGGGCTTGAAATAAATTACAACTCACTGCCATGTAAACATTCAATGACTATTCACATTTATCTGTAATATACAGTCATCCAGAAAGTTATCATTTGGTACATTCATGACTCTTTTGTACATTTATTTGTTCAGTCATTCATTCACTCTATAAATATTTATTAAGTACAAAATATCTTCTAGGCACTGAAATGCAAAGAAAAAAGAGTCGTTGCTTTCAGAAGTTTATGTTCTTAAGAAGGAAAGACAAATAGGTAATTAGTATTTATTATGGAACTCACAATGATAGAAACAGGTAAATATGAAGAAGTCTTCTCGAAATTGTTTACATCTTATGTCTCAAACATAAAGATTTAATAACAGTGAGCTAGACAATGTTTTGGTGGGGTGGCATTCTAAATAGAATATATAAGGAAATACAGAAAGATGTGAAATTACTTGGGATATGCGGAGACACAGAAGCATTTTATAATTCCCAGAGCATAACATTAAAGATAGAGATAGATCTAGACAAGCAAACAGGGGCTGGAACAACATGCTAAGAGGCTTGACATTTATCCTGGGTCCATTGAGAAAAGCAGATCTACAAGGTGTTAATAGAGATTACAAATGAATAAAATAGTTCATTTTAAGTAAATCTGAGAAATAGAAATTAAACAACGTTAAGCAGGCATTCTTTGAATTTAATTTCTAATATATCTATGTGTTTTGTAAATTACCAAACATAAGTGATTCTTAAACTCATTTGCTCAAGATAATTTTTTTACAAGCAATATCTCACAGGACTAGGATTCCACCAAAAATTACTCTGGAAAGAATGGAAACACTGAAGAGTTTATATGTGGAAGTAACAAGATCAGATGTGTCTTTTAGAAATATTTCACTGGGGATTTTTGTGGGCTTAGTTAAAGTTTAACATAAATGTATACATGAAGGCCAGTTAATTGGCTAAACCAGGCAAGAGATAATGAAGTAGCACAAGAACAATAAAGTAAGAGAGGAACAAGTGAAATATGCTAAGAAATTGGAATGCACAGGACTTGTGTTAGATGAAAAGGTAGGGGAGAAGAAGATTTCTAGATTAAGTGACTGAGAAAGTGATGGATCACCAAACAAATTAAAGATTATAGAATCTTTTTGGAGAGAAATCATGGGTTAGGATTTTGAAACATAGAATATGAACTTTTTTTTAAATGCCACCAATAATGTTCAATAAGCCACATTTACAGAAACTTTAAGCTCGTGGAGAGATTTGTCACAAAAGATGATTTTTGACATTAGTAGCTTTGGCTTTGTGTGGAAATATTCACAGAAAAATGTCATGTGTAATCTCCATTTATACTCATTGTTTCTAGTCTCACTGTGGTGTCGGTCAATTTTCTCATCTACAGTCCTTTAGATCACTATTTATACTTATTACACACACACACACACACACACACACGCACGTGCACGCACACACACACACACACACACACAGCTTCTATCTGTATAATTGATAAATGTGTCAGCTAGAAATTGGCATTGGTATTATTCAGGATAAGATAAATTAGCTTTCAGTAACAAATTCCACAACTATCAGAAGAACCCACAATATTGTTCACTGTAAATCCATACAATTCTCTATGAGAATTCTCTCTGGGTGGGGCAGTGTCTTCATTACAAAATACTCCAATTTTATGGCATTTCCGCATCAGTATGTGTTTCCACTATCACTGTGACCTGGGAAAAATAAGCATGGAGATTCAACAACTGACTTTTAAATAGTAAATGCTTCCACCTAACAGTGAAACAATTATACATTCTGCTTACTAACAACTCACTATGCCTCCTATAATTTCAAAAAGATAAAAAAAGATGCAACAAAAGAAAAAGTAGTCAGAAATGTTGGTGAGCAGCAGTGGACACTATTCTAAATAAACTAAGCAACTAATTATTTCTTAGGGTCTAGCATAATCATAGCACTGTGATAAGTGTTATGTATATCTGATAAAAGAAAAGTTTACTTAAAGCTATTTCTAATTCTTCCATAAAACACCAAATAAGACATTAATAATGAATAATAATTACAAAAAATAACATGATCCTTGGAATTTGCTTCGAAGAATATATTACCTAATGCTACCACCTCATCCCTAACTTCTTAGGCAGAATCTTTGTGGAAGAAGAAAATAGGAGCATGTCGAATACTACCAGGGAATGAGAATTTAGATAGACTAGATGTCAAGGAAAAGTGTTAATCTATGGAATGCTCTAAGTCATGTTAGAAGAATCATAAATGCCTAATGAGAACTGTCATAATAAAAATAATACAATACCTGCCATGTTCCACAATCACTTATGAATATCACAATCTAACTCTATAGGGCAGACAGATCTTTGTTCATATGATTACAAATGAAATCAGACATTCTGTGAGGCTGGCAAATGAATTTTCAAATATTCCACAATTAATATGTAGAGTATTAATTTGTATTTAAGAAAAAAAATCAAAATATATATATTAAATATTTTTTTTTCTCCTGTGTTCTGCCATCGCAAGACAGAAGCCAACAGAATCACTGCGCTGCCTGTTGACTCTGAGGGAAGATTAACGAACTTGGCATCTAGAGATTTCCCCACTGGGTTTAGCGTCTATATTTCACAGAATCATTATCATTTTAGGAAACTGGTATTGTAAAGTGTAATGTGCCCTCTTGTGATTTCTCAAACAAATGAGCATTTTTAAAATATTACTTTGTAATAATAAAAATATATTCATGAACTTGAATTATTGCACTGTTTATAACCATTCTCTTGGTGTGAATTACTTTGTAACAATTCATAGTCTGCTCACTTGGCTTAATTACAGAGTTCCAATTCTTACAAAGTGCATAAATAGAGTAGAATTATTTTAAAATATGTCATTTTAGGGGAAAGAGTCTGATTAGTATTTGATTCAGTGGCATGGAGAAATGAATTTAGCCACAGGCAGCACAGTTCTGAGACCAATGAGAATGTTGGGGAAGGTGAAACTACAGAGATTTTAAGAGAAAATACTTTCTGACTTTAAGTCAGTTTTCCCAAATCATTAGAGATGGAATAATACTATATCTTCTGGTATTATTTTTTTTTACACTCAAGTCATGGCTATAGTAAGTGAGAGCCCCTTACCCCCTGAATTCTATAACCAAAAGGCAGATGATAGATTTAAAATGATATGTTAATTTTAAAATCTTAGTAAGCTTGATATATCATTACGATTATTTTAAGTGCTCATTGTTATAGTAAAGTATCTTTGTTAAAAATATCACTTTTATCTTTAAATAAATTTATGTATAGCATACAATAAAGAAATATTTATGATGCCTAGGAAATGAAAGAGAAAAACTATTCTATTTTCTAAAGATCTTTCTTGGATAAGAATTAGAAAGCTAGAATATCTACCATTAACCTTAAAAAATTGCATGCTCTAATGATGACTATCACGTAACACAAAAATAATACACACTTGAACACAAAAGGTGTGGGGAGTTAGCTATGCTCACTGCAAAGAGGTTTTTTTCTTCCGATCAGGTCTCTCAGGCAGGGGTCATTGCAAAGGATGAAAAAATAGCAGGAAACAGAAATAAAAATAAAATAATAATAATACACAGAGCAAAAGATATAGTTTATAAAGTAAAGGTTTATGAAAATAGACAAAGGAGGAGGCTGGATGGATACATTGCTTCTCGCAAAAATATATCAAAGACTGAAACTCCACACAGGAATTTTATAGGGTAGATACAGGCTCCCGTTGCCAAGGACAATGGGATTTACATACTAACAGGCAGTTTGGTTTAGGGTCAAAGTCTTCTAAAAGGCTACTACAGATCCTTTAACTCTATCTAGGAGAACAATGAGTTACAAAATCTTCTTAGGACAAACTTCTAAGTTTTATGATAAGGCTATTACTTTAGCAAAAAACAGAGACATCTTGGCTCCAGTGATTGTGTTCTTGGAGACAGAGAGGATCTCAGAAGTCAACTTGAGCTGCACTGCATGGTTCTGTCTGGGCCCGGCTTGGGCATTAGCATATCTATTTGATCAGCTCTCATCTCAGGGGTTCTTCGCTGGTCAGCTCTGGCAACCTTTGGCCCTAGGTGAGGCCCGTCTTGTCTTTCAAAACAGGTGAGAACCATAGGCCCAATTTACAACTGTCTCTTTGAAGTGCAGCTGTTACTGACCAATGAGATGCCCTCCTGAGGCGAGGCAGCTTTTGAACTAATACATTTATTTTTTCTTTAAGGCAAGGCCTTATTTGACTTCAAGATCAAATCTTGTCTCCAAAAATACAGGGGGCATTTCTATAACTCAGTATTCTTAGGCTTAACAAAAAGGTAAGTCATTATGATCAATATCACGTATGTTTAAAATTTATTTTCAGAATAGACTTGTTAGCTAGACATGCAGTTATTTAACTGAAGTACTAACTATCCCATATATTATCCATGCATTTACTCCAAATGGAAACCAATGCCTAAGAATTTTATTCATTATGTTTTGGGAATACATATTTCTATGTTAATTAATAAAAGGAAAAATATATGTAAGACTAAGAGCAGATTTTTAAAAAAAAATAGTTCACAGACTAGATAAACTAATTTATTCCATGTTATTTATGGCACTCCTTTGTCCATATAACTGCCCTTTATTTCACTAGTTATAAAGAGCAAAACCCTTAGATATCAAAATGATAGATTTCCTATACTCCAAATATCTTCTCTCTCTAGTACACTATACACTTACTAAAAAGGAATCATTTTCTAGAAATGTGAGAGTTAAATTTTTTAAGCATCATTATATGTGTGTTGTAATGAACATTGTGCTTTATTACAATGACTTCAATATGATCAAATGTTGCTTATGCATCTGAGATTCCTGACACAGAACTGAGAGTATCAGAAGGATTAAAGACATATGAAATACTAAATCCTTAATCATTTTTCACAAATTTTATGGCTAGCCTATCTTTTCTCACAACTCAATGAAGTTGAGATGATGACTAGTGGAAAATAGTCAACTAATTAAATTTTAGACTTTCAAAAAGGTCAAAATAGTGTAACATAGTACTATACTTCACAGAATGAATGAAGCATGCAAATGCCAATACTTCATTCTGGTGACAAAACCAAAAAAAAAAAAAAAAAAAAGAAAGAAAAGAAATAAAAGAGGAAATTGAGCAAAATTGTCTTATTGCTTCAAGATGTGGCAGTCAAAATTTATCTAGAATTTTAACATCATCGTGAGATATTTGCTATAAAAATAGCAAAGGTTGCTTATGTTCTTATAACTGTACCTTGAAAGCCACTTCTAGGTTGTAATTCTTGAATATAGGCTGAATATTCTGCTATAGACTATAAATATGAGACAAAATATCCCTTAGCTAGATGTCTGATAAGCTTTCTTACATTGTCTTTAACTATCAGCTGAATTCCCATGCTCTATCCATTTAATGAATGACCATGTTTTAACATTCTGGTCACAAGGGACAAAATAGCCTACATAAATAACATCAAATAACAATGCCTAACCTGTAAAATGTGCACAGCCGTGTATACACATTTTATATTATATACACACAATTGTTAGTGTTTACAATGTTTTGATATTTAAAAAAAACACAAAACAATAAACATTAATGTACCTTTTGACTTTCTTGCTGCTTTCCTTGCTATTCTCCAGCAAACTAAATGCTACTTATCTCCCATGCTTTAAGGCTCAGTGTTTTTTTTTTTGTTTTTTTTTTCCTAGTTTACCTTTAAAAAAACTATAATAATGACTGATGTCTCCCTTATTCAAAGTGCTTGCTTATAGTCAATTTCAACAAAATTATTTGTTATGAATAGTAAATAAGATAACACACATATCATAGGGCTTCACATAGATCAGATATTATAGAAAACATGGCCTCTTACTGGATATGGCTTTTGAAGTCTGACCTGCATTAGCTAAAATTGCAATCTCACTCTTTCATAATTATATATTATTTAGAATTTTATTAAAACTCTCCAACTGAGCATTAGTTTTCACATAGAATATAGAATGACTCAAATGAAAACTAATTGAAAGGGTTTTTGAGATTATTATATTTGTTCATTTTTACAGTACTTAACACATTTGAAACATAATCAGTGCTCAACAAAGTTATATTTCCCTTCCACCATTTTAGTATAACTCTGCTTTCAATTTAATCATTTCTACTTGCTGAACTCTCTCAGGCTTCTGAATGTATACAGAATTCAGGCAAAACTCAGTGCATTAATTTCTTATTGCTGCTGTGACATAATACTTCTTAGTGGCTTAAAACAACAAAGATCTATTATGTTATAATTGTATAGGTCTGATACAGGTCTCACTGGGCTAAAAACAAGATGTCAGATGTGTTTGTTCCTTTATGGAGCCTCTAGGTGAAAATCTGTGGTCAGATTTAGTTGTTGCTGTCCCTCATAATTATAGATCCAATGTCTCTGTTTTCTTGCTGGTTGTAAACTGTGGGCCAATCCTAGCTTTTAGAAGCCATCTCATTCCTTAGTTTATGGCCACCTTCATCCTCTTCCATGCCAGAAATGGCAAGCAGAATCCTTCTCACTTATCATCTTGGATTTTAAAGACTCATGTAATTAGATTATGCCCATCTGGATAATCAAAGATAATCTTCTCATCTCAAGGGTTATACCCTTAACATATGTGGAAATTACCTTTTAAATATATGATAACATATTCACAGGTTCCAGGGATCAGGGATTAGTATTTATACATCTTTGAGGACCTACTATTCTGCTCTTTGAACTCTTTGTAAGGTCATGTCATGGGACCTGTCTGTTGGACACATTGTATTCACACATGCACACAATTTCCACCATGCCAGGTCTGATTATTTGCAGTTAACGCCATCTAAGAATTTCCATTTCCCAGGAGTGCTACCAATAGAGGCACATATATTTTCTTCCAAATGGTAGTGGGTTAAGTCACAGTGCTGACACAAGGCATTGGCCCCCTCAAATGGTCAGTGAAAATCCACTTTGCTTTACCCTATCTACACCATCCACAATTCACATCTGTGTCAAGATGCCCTGTAATTTATCAACTACTATGATTCACTGCCTCATTTGATACTGATTTATATGGTGTATTTCTTTTAATTCCCATTTCTCCTTTATTTTTATTTTCCAGAGAGTTGACTCTGGTATTAAATATTTGAATTTGCATCCTACCCTATTTTGCTCTGGTCACAATGACCCACTCAATTTGGTTAGCTCCTTCATGATCCTTTTTATTTCTTCTTCGCTGTGTCTTCTTGATGCTTACAATTCCACTGTTAAATTTACTTCTCTACCACAGCTGTAATTATCTTATCACATATGTGTTTAAGCAACCCTGCACTGGGCTTAAAGTTCCATCCAACTGCTACATTGGCTTGGTATATAGTGAGTACACATGAGATATATGTTCAAAATTTATTCATAACTTCATACTGATTTATGTGCCATAAAATAGCAGAATAAACTCATGATTTTTAGTGTACAGATCTATGTGTTTGTATATACATGAATGCATACATGTATATATGTATATTTACACACAGAGAAATAGATAAGTATGGTGATATTGAGGTGCATATATGTGTATGAATGCCAGAAGCAATAACACTCTAGTAACAATGAGCACACCACATTTCTTTCTAAATGCCACTCCCCCCAAAAAGGAACCATGATTCCCCATAAAAGTGAATGATTTCTTGGTAGAAGAAATACAATATGAGCTGGAACATCTTATGTTGCCAGAAGGTAAAAAAGGGAAAGGAAAGAGGGAAAGAAAAAGCAAAGGAAGGAAGGAAGGAAGGAAGGAAGGAGGGAGGGAAGAAAGGAGGGAGGGAAGGAAGGAGGGAGAGAAGGAAGGAAAGACAAGATAGGGGCTTGTTCAAAGACTGAAAGAACACCAGACCCATGAATTTGAAGAATCTCCAAGTGGCCAAAGCTGGAAAAACAAATTAACAGCAAAACAAATAATGATAACACTGGATTTTAACCCATAGAAGAACATAAATATCCATGAATATATTCTGATAAAATAATATATTAAATAAATACATGGGGATGAGAGTCTATTCTTTCTTACAGTACAATTCTAATTGATAAATGTAAAAAGTAAGTGGAAAATAAAAAATTACTGTTAGGCAAACACCAACATAATAATTCTTGACGATAAGACCGTTGAAGGATACTAAAATTATCACACCAAAGTTTGAGGAGAATAATGTTTTCATAATCCCGAAGTATCTCTCCAAGGATATTTATTAAGTACAAAGGGAAAGATAGTAAATTTAGAGCCACCTTAGCTGAGTTATAAAGGTTAACAACACCTGAAGTAAGATATGTTAACATTATGAACCACTTGATATGATGCACTGAATAGATTACAGTATGGTTTCTATGGTATTCTTTCAAAAAATGCATTACACCATTGCTGTGAGGAGACATCATCAGACAAACCCAAATTGAAGGGCTTTCGACAAAGTAGTTGATCAATAGTTTTCAGTGTCAAGGTGATGAAAAACAAGGAAAGGCTGAAGAAGTGTTACAGACTAAAGGATACTCAAGAGAAATAGCAGCTATAAATAATGTGGCACCTAGAAGAAATTCTGGAACTTTTTATAAAAAGGACATTTGTTGAAAACCTGATAAAATTTTATTAGAATTGCCATATATTTAATAGTATTTTAACAGTGTTAATTTCCTGGTTGTGAAAATTGTACTGTGGTTACTTAAGATGATAACATTGAGAAAACAGAATGAAGGAATAAGGAAACACTTTTTCTGATTTTGGTAACTTTTTTGCATGCCTTAAAATAATTCAAAATGACTTTTACAAACTGTGTAATCTAATTAAAATTAGAACTATTTATGCACAGATGCAAACTAGTACTCTGCAGGTGGTAATAGTGGTATCATGGTTAAACACATACTATTTAGTAATCATCAATGTAATTAATTTCATAAATTAATTCATGTATTACAACCACAGTATGAAAAAAGTACTATTACTACCACATTTTCCATTTGAGGAAACTAAGGCAAAGGGAGAATGAATATTCTGCCTAAGAACTTTGAAACCAGACAAAGCCCAGGATTTTATCCCCTGTGCTGCATAGGCTGTCCCTTGTAGCAACATCTGCAGCCTTAATACAGGCTTACTCAAGCTGATACTTGGATTGAAATTTGTGTAATTAAATTACTAAAATTTGAGAAATGGATTTAATAAATGCATAAACATAACTTCAGAGTAAAAAACACATACTATTAATCAAATAAGATATGTTGAATAACAAAAATGAAGATCAGAACATTTTCACGTCTGTTTCTATTTTATTCTTATTCCTTCAACTCTTATTTTTCTATCCTTTCTAAAATATGTAAAATATAAAAATAGCACCATTTTTATTTCTCTTTATAGTTCTTGCCTCCCTAATTTATGTTATGGTCCTCTCTGCCTTTTTTTTTTTTTTTTTTGGTCTATTATTTTTTCTTTCACTTGTTCCTACATTTCTCTAAAAGATCATTTGTCTATCTTTTCCTTGCTTTATTTCCTTTATTTTCTCTATTCCTTTTTATATACCACATAACTTGTTCTGGCTGGGAAGATAGTACTCCTCAATACTGTACATTTCATTGCATCATAGCAACTAACAGAGTGAGCACTAATTTTTATCTTAAGTATCAATATAAATCTCACTGTAATATTATCTGAAGTTTTCCAGTAAAATCCTTATTCCTACAGCAGACCTCTTTTATACCCCACATCAATGATAAGTTTAGGCAGTGACAAATAGCATACTGTGTCAAACTCTGCAACCCTCTGACTCCTTCCCATTTCTTCCCTTTGTCAGCAACTCTCAAGTAAAAATGACAAAATTTATTGCTGAGAATCTTATAAAATTTACATTGTACTTTCAAATATAGAATAAAAGTTCTCATGGGTAGAAAAGAAATAATAATTGGCTTATACTGGTTTAGAGACTGTTAAGTATTTCACATTGTTGAAGTTTCATACTAAATGAATGAAATATTGTTGCCAAACCTGAAAATCAAAATTATTGATACAGTTACAATCCAATAGGTAAGATTTCAATCACCCTAGTCCAAAAATACCTTCACTTCTTCACTAAAGTGTTTTTGTGTAAAAAACAAAGGTTTCTGCACACTGAAAATCCAATGTTTCTTCATCTCCATCTCCATTTTGTTGAAAAAATGAGCATGTTAAACTCAGCATGTTAAAACAAAACAAAACAAACAAACAAAAAAAACAAAACCTCACTGTCAGCCACAGCCACATTTGCTCCTATAGGCTTTTAGGATATTCCCCTAGTATTTCACTGTCACTCATGGCTTCTCTTTCTCTCTTTCATTTGGGCAAACATTTGTAAATAGTCTGTCCACTAAATTTCCTTCATTTGCTATTTTTGACTATGCCATCTATATCCTACTGAATTCTTTCTTGATGCAATCCACAATTTTCTTGTATAAGATTCTAATAACTTTAAATATAAACTTCCAGCAAGAATTAGGGGAAAAAAACTTATTTATAGCTAATTCACACCTCTACTTATCCATTTTTTAGTAGATAAATTTACCACATAGATCACAAGTTAAATATACTATAAACCATAGAACTGGACCATCTTCAAATTCTACCCATTTGTTTTCCTTCTGACTCTATTTTAACAGAGGTGGTATCTCTTTCAAAGATCAGTACTTTCATGTATGCTTTGGGTCTCATAAGTCTAACCTTCTTAGAAATACAAAAAGGTCAATTAGCTATTTTTGGATCCAATTTCTTCCAGTCTGTATTTTTTCAGCATTTATTTTAAACATTGTTTTTTCCTCCTATCTTAAAATATTTCCTGGACTCCATATTTCTTTCAGACTGCCTGAATGCACATTCATTGAATGACATCTTCTATTTCATAAAACAGAAAAATATTCTTTTTTTTATTTCAAAATATTATGGAGGGACAAATGTTTTTGGTTACATGGACTGACTTTGTTATGCTTGAGTCAGGGTTATAAGTGTGCTCATCACCCAGATAGTGTCCATTATACACAATGGGGAGGTTTTGGCCCGTCCCCTCATTTCTGCTTCCCCCTGCTATAATTCCACTGAGTTTTACTTCCCTCTGTACACATGTGTGCTCATCAGTTGGTTACAGTTTAATACCAAGTACATGTGGTGTTTGTTTTTTTTTTTATATTTTTTACATACTTCACTTAGGATAATGGTCTTCAGTTGCATACAAATTGTTGTAAAAGGTAATAATGTATCCCTTTTTATAGCTGAGTAGTACTACACGGTATACATATATCACATTTTGTTAATCCACTCATCAATTGATGGGCACTTGGGTGGATTCCACATCTTTGCAATTGTGAATTGCATTGTACTGCAATAAATATTTTAGTGCACGAGTCTTTTTGATAAAACAACTTTTCCTTTCAGTAGATAGCAAGTAGTGAGGTTGCTATATTCAATATTAAGTTTACTTTTAGTTCTTTGGGGAATCTCCATACAGTTTTCCACAGAGATTTTACTAATTTGCAGTCCCACCAACAGTGTATAAGTGTTTCTTTTTCTCTGCATCCATGCCAGCATCTATTGTTTTTGAACTTTTTAATAAAAACCATTCTAATAGGGATAAGGTGATATATCACTGTGGTTTTAATTTGCATTTCCCTAAAGATTAGTGGCATTGAACATTTTTTTCATATGTTTATTGGCAATTTGTCTATCTTCTTTTGAGAAGCTTCTGTTCATGTTTTTTTGTCCACTTTTAATGGGGTTGTTTGTTTGTTCTTGCTGATCTGCTTGAATTCTTTGTAGATTTTGGTTGTTAGCCCTTTATCAGATATATAGCTTGTGAGTATTTTCTCTCATTTTGTAGGTTGTCCATTTGCTCTGTTGACTATTTCCTTAGCTATGCAGGAGCTATTTAATTTAATTATATCCCATTTATTTATTTTTGTTCTTGCCGTAATTGGCATTGGGGTCTTAGCCATAAATTCTTTCCCTAGGCTGATATCAAGAAGGATTTTTGTTACATTTTATTCTAGAATTCTTATGGTTTTGTGCCTTATATTTAAGTATATTCCATCTGGAATTAACTTTTGTGAGTGGTGAGGCATATGGACCCTGTTTAAATATTGTGCATGTGGCTGTCCAATTCTCCCAGCACCACTGATTGAATAGGGCTTTTTTTCCCCCAGTGTATATTTTCTACTTTCTCAAAGATGAGTTAGCTGTATGTGGATGAGTTAGGTATATCTGCATTCTCTATTCTATTTTATTGGTCTATGTCTCTATAATGTGGTTCTGAGTATTTCCTTCAGGGCAGGTCTGGTTCTGACAAATTCTCTCAGTGTTTGCTTGTCTGGAAACCTCTTTATTTTTCTTTCAAATATGAAACTTAGTTTTGCAGGATACAAAATTCTAGGCTAGAAGTTGTTTTGTTTAAGAAGCCCGGAGATGGGGCCCCAATCCATTCTGATCTGAGAGTTTTCTGTTGAGAAGTCTGCAGTTAGCCTGATGGGGTTTCCTTTGTAATTTATTTAATGTTTTTGCCTCATGGCTCACAGGAGTTCCTCCTTTGTGTTGACTTTGGCAAGGCTGATGGCCATATGTCTTGGTGGTTGCCTCTTTGCAATGAATCTCTCAGGGGTTCCTTGAGCTTCTTATACCTAGATTTCTAAATCTCTAGCAAGGCCATTGAAGTTTTCCTCAGTTATTCCTTCAAATAGCTTTTCCAGACCTTGTGCATTTTCTTCTTCACTCTCAGAGTTGCATATTATACTTATAGTTGGCCGTTGTATATAATCCTACATATTTCTTATAGTGTTCATTTATTCATCTTAATTCTTTGTTCTTTATTTTTGAGTGACTGAGTTAACTCAAAAAAGTTGTCCTCAAGCTCTGAAATTCTTCCTTCCACCTGGTCTAGTCTATTCTTAAACTTTTCCATTGCATTTTGTATTTCCTTAAATGAATTTTTCATTTCCAGAAGTTCTATTTTTTTTTTTTTTTACATTTATCTCTTTAGTAAATTTTTCATTCATTTTCTGAATTGTTTTTCTGGTTTCTTTGAGTTGGTTTTCCATTTTCTCTTGGATTTTATTGACCTTCTCTACAACAAATATTTGATATTCTTTATCTGTTATTTTAATATTTTCATTTTGTTTTGGGATCCATTGTTAGAGAGCTGGTGTGCCCTTTTGGGACTTTCCTTTTTCTCTGATTTTTTGTGCTTTGGGAGTTCTTGTGCTGATTCCTTCTCATCCATAGAACCTATTGCTTCTTGTTTGGGGATTTTCTTTTGTTTGGATTTGGCTTCCCCCACCTCACTTGTAAAGGTGTATCTGTAGCATATGTTTGGTAAGAGCCTTCAGCTTTGATGGTGGTCTAGGTTCTGGATGCATACCTTGGTTGTAACATCCTTAGTGTAGGGTTTTTATCATTTACTACTTGTGTGTAAGCTATAGCAGTGGTGAGCTATGTGTGTGGGCAGATTCCCTGTCTCTAGTTGATGAGGAAGAATGGAAGTCTTTGAAATCCCTTCTCTTTCTCCAGCCCTGTGGTCTTCTTAATAGTGTGAATTATACTGGCATGGCCAGTTTAATCTCTGAGAAAGTAGGTGGTGGTATGGATAAGAATCAAGCAACCACACCTGTATGATTGAGTCAGTAAATATTGTAAAGGGCTATTCAAATTGACTTCCCTGCTTATAGGTGGTGCTTACTGTTCTACCTCTCAGGAGAGGCACCCGAATGCCCCAAGCACTAGATGGGGCCCTGGAACTCCCAGGTGAGTCCTTTTTCCCCACCACAGCAGAGATGTGGGGAAGTGAGGCTGGGCAGGGCTGGTTAGATGAGCTTGCCCTCAGGCTCCATAAAAGCTGGTAAGGTAGTTGTCTCAGCAGGGGTCAAATGTCCCTGCAAGACTGTTGGGAATAGCCAAAACCCGCCAGGCCAGAAAGGCTGCTTGTGGGAGCTGTGCTGTCTGAGAGTCAGAATCTGGCTGTGAGATGTGGGTTTTGCTCTTCTTCCCCTCCCCTGCTCTGTCTTCTCCCTCTGTCATCTGCAGCCAGGAAGGAACCCAAGCCAGCCAAGCTCCCCAGCAATGCCAATGCAGGCTGGAAGCTTCCCTGCTCAGGATCCTCCCCAGGTCAAGAGTGCAATCTTCCTGTGGGGGAAGAGCTGCTCCATGAGTGAACTGAGGCTCAGATCCACACTGCAATCTCCTCGCAGTGCTGCTCAGACAGGCTCCCTTGACCTCCCCAGATTAGTTCACAAATCTCCCCTCCACACCCCTGAGCAACAAGATTGTGTCCTGGGGGTACAGAATATGGCTTGTGGAACTGTTCCCAAGTCCCTGAAGATCAATGCCTGACTGTACTAGGAAGAAGCATGCTGACCCTAAGGTGCCTGTGAGGTGCTCAAGCAGGTTTGATGTCTCTCCACTTCAGGCATATCCTCCTGCTTTGATATAGCAGCTGGGTGAGCAGAGCCAGGAAGGGCTGGTGAGCAGACAACTCACAGTCTGAGTACCCCTTAGTCTGCTTCAGGTCTTTAAGGAGAAATGTTTGTGCCCCACTCTCTGTGGGAGCCTTGGTGTGATGGGCACATCAACAGAGATGAAGTAGCCACTCCTGAGAGCCCCAACTCAACCATCTCTCTCAGCAGCTGTGGGTGGGAGAGGAGCAGGGAAGGAAAATACTCTGAATGGAAGACAGATAGAATTCTGGTCATATCTGTCCCTCTCTCCAAAAGGCAGCCTGCCTGGAATGCCCAGGCTCTAGGGTCACACATGTTCCCTGGCACTGACTGGCCTACTTGGCTCCTGCAGTCTGGGACGAAGTTGGGAAATGTGTGTGTGTGTGAATGAGCGAGATGAAAACTGAGGGTCAGGATCTCCCTGGGGAGAACAAAGGCACACAGTGGGTAGAGAAGCAATATGCTGCCTTCCATCTCAGCTTGGGTCTATGGTGGCAAGAAGTGATCCCAAGGTTGCTGGAAGCTTGGTTCTTCTCAAAAGCTCCCATTTCACTGGCAGCAGTGGCTTTTGATGTTGTAAAGATAGAAAGGCTCCCCAGCAGCTCAAGGGTCTACTAGTGCCAGAGATGTGAGGGAGGGAGAAACAACCCCCATTCCTACACTTTTCACCGAGCTACAAGCTGCTCACTGATATCTTGCTCCTTCTTGTTCTGCTCTGCAACTTCTTTCTGTGGAATATCTGGTAGGTTCTGGAACTTTTCCCTTGGAATTACGCCTCATCTATTTTTTTTTTTTTTTTTATCTCAGACTTTTCCTTCTTTATGAGATGATCTGGCGGCTGATGTCTCTGGTCAGCCATCTTATGTCTCCTCATTAAACTACCTTTCTTAAATAGTAATTCTCCTTGAAAGTACAGAAGAATACTATTGTTCTTCATTTCTGCATTTTCCATCCACAGCTAATTGGTGTCTACTAGAACAATACCTATATTTTTAGGGAAATATAGAAATTATACCTCCATTTTCTTTACCAAAGATTCCTAAAAGTCTCATTTATAAATGATTTTGCTAAAAATTCTATTGATCCCTCCCAACAAATATCCCTTCTTCTACTGTATACATTGAGTTCTAGGTAGGTTAAATTAAAACTCCATTTATTGCTTTGAAATTTTACCTCACATGCAAACTGGCTAGGATTATACTTTTTATGACATATTCTGTTAAGGAGAAGTGATTCACCCCTTTTCTATCATTTTCTTCTGATATATTTTCTTTTCTAAATGCCTTTGAAGTTAAGGACGTGGCATCATAAGGACAAGTGAAATCTGAAATTGCATTTATTGATTCATTGTAACATCAGTGCATCTAAACTTTACTTTGTAAAATGCAGTTTTGTTTTCTAGTAAATTAATTCCATGAAGCAAATTAACAACCATACTTGGTGTTGATGTGTTTATAACCAATGGAAAAAGTCTTCCAAAAATGGTTAGTGCTATGGGCTCAGGAAAACTAAGTGAAAAGTTCCCAGATAAGGGAGATTATAAAAAATTATGTAAAATGAGACCATGTAGAATTAGAGGTTAACATTACTACAACACTGCTTACTAAATGAGAAATTCTGAATAGAAAAGTTTACAAAGCTCAATCATTGGCACACCTTACAAAAGAACTAGTAAATATATTTTAATGACAGAAGGGATAATAGACATTAATGTTTGTTGAAATAGAAATTAGTTTTTAAAATGTTGTAATTTATCAAAATGTGAACATTATCTAAACATAACATTATTTAATATTCATATATTCTTCAGTTCCGTATATAAAATAACAAAGATCTGGAAAAATATTATCATAATAATATGTTTATTAGTGAATGATTTCAATTACATATATATTTCATTGGAAATTATATACCATAGGTGAAAATAATGCAGTTGCTTAGTACAATCTTACTGCTCTATATGTACAGGTGTTTATATGGTTGATAAAGCAAAAGAATCATTCAAAGAAACCCAAAATTAAATCGTAAATCCTAGAAAAGATAAATGTGTATCTCAGACTGTGAAACAAACCTGGGACAGTGTCGGACATGGCTTAGGATAGAGCAGGCTATGACTAATGTGTACTGACTTTCAACTATGTGCCATGCCATGTGCTATTTGAAGCACACATGTTATCTCATTTATGATTTGGAAAGAAAGCTTATTCATGAGATGGTAAAGGAATGATTGTTGGAGACCTGAAGACATAGGTATAGAGACTTGTGCTGGGACAGAAGTCTGAAAGAATCTGGTGAAACAAGAAAGTTTCCTCTATTCAACTACCTTTACTCTGCAGAGAATTATCATACAGATGCTGTATACTAGGCTCTTTGCTAGCCGCTGAGATGTATCGGTAAGAGTGACATGTAAAGAAAACACCAAGTAAACAGTTAAAACACTTTACAAATTGGGAAAATGGTTAAAAATAAGCATGTTTCTGCAGTATGACAGCTTATAACTCTAAATGTTTTTCTAAAATGATAGAAACAAATAACCCTAGATAATTAGTAACCCCAGATACTTTCATACTCTCATGAAGTGCACTGAAAAAAAACCCACAAGTTAATTGAGAACAAGAATTCTATTAAAAAGTAAGTGTTAAAGGTGGCTTTACCTGGAATTTTTTGCTATCCTCTGGGGACCAAATGCTTCTGAATTGACAAATGAACACAGGAAAGCACAGGCAAATTTGAAAACCTAAAGAACTCCTCTATAAAATTTGGTATTCCAAACTCAGAATCTTACACCCTCAGGGTAAGATCCAACAAGAAATAAGATGCAGTGAGGTGGACACAGAAAGGAAGCTTGACTACCTCAACTCTAGCAAAATAAATAAAAATCTCTTTTGAAATTCGAAGTCCCAAAGTAGCTCCAATGCTGATTTCTTTAATCCCAACACGCTACTTGTGTTCTGTGAAAAACATCAAACATCAAAGTGGGAATTAAATTTAAAGTGGTCTTGGTTATTAGTGGCTTTAGGCAGGAGACAGAAGCAAATGCAAATCTCGTCTGGAGAAAGTCAAATCAAGGAACACCTAAAAATGACCACGGATTAAGTTCTATTAAAATCAAACAGCTCACAGGCAAAAATCACACAAGTAAATAAGTCACTAAGTGAGAACCAGTATAAATAATAGAGAGTGAATAAGGCCAATATTCTTTTAAATATTCAAGCTATCAGACATAAATTTTTAAAAACAAATCTGTTTAATAAATTCAAAGAAAGAAATAAAACTTCAATAGATTTGCAGGGAACAAAAAAAGTATAAAAAATGAATAAAAGCCAGTTTTGGATCTGGCATTTAAGAAATTTGGAAGTCTCTACTTGGCTATAATAGTAAGGAAAAAGTTGAACAAACTGAAAAGTCAATTCTTCTTAGATCCATAAAAAAAGTAAAGTCACAGGACATTCTATTGTCCCCCAACTTAAAGAGACTTCTCAAAAAGACAAAAGGTAACAAGTGTTGGGGAGTACTTGGAGAAAAGAGAACCTTATACGCTGTTGATGGGAATATAAATTAGCACAGCTATTTAGGAAAACAGCATGGAGGTTCCCCCCCCAAAATTAAAAATACACAAATACCAAATGATACAGCAATCCCAATTCTGGGTATCTATCCAAAGGAAATTAAATCAGTATGTTGAAGAGATACCTACACTCCCATGTGCAATGCAGTTTTAGTCACAATAGCCAAGATATATAAAAGCAGCAACCTAAGTATCATACAAGGATGAATGGATAAAGAAAATATAGTATATATATGCCATGGAATACTATTCAACCTTAAAACAAGATGGAAATTTTGTCATTTGCAAAAACATGGATGAACATGGAAGACATTATACTAAGTGAAATAAGGCAATCTGAGAGACAAATACTGCATGATCTCACTTACATGTAGAATTTTAAAAATTCAAGCTCATAGAATTAGAGACTAGAATAATGGTTACTGGGGCTGGGTGGGAGCACAGGGGGTGGAATCCAGAGATGTTGGTAAAAAGATACAAAGTTTCTGTTAGCCAGAAAGAATAAGTTCTGGTGAAATAATGTATATATGAAAACTGCTAAAGGAGATCTGAAATGTTCTCCCATCAAAAAAAAAAAAAAAAATATGTATGTGAGATAATGTATATATTAATTAACTTGATTAAATATTCCACAATGTATACATTAAAAAAGAGGCTGGTAAGATAGTACAAATAGTAACAACTTACTGGGACAGAAATTCATAAGTTATAACCTCTGCAGGAACCAATGCCAGGACAGGGAAGCCTGACTGTAATTAATGAATTGATGGAGGCTCACTGTGGACAAGTCTGAGAAATAAAATCACCAGGGGGACCCAGTCATGGTGGGGGATATACTTTTCTGAGTTTTATCTCCTGTAACTTTACTATGTTCTCACAGTGAATATCAGAGAAAAATCCTCTCATGATTCTAGCAGGAGCAGGAGAAGAAAGACAATTCTGAAACATACTGAGCATTCTGTCATTCTTAATAAGGACTTACCTTTGGAGAAACTAACCAGAATCTATTCCGTGAACAGAGTTAAAGATTAACTCAATATTGCCAAGACATCACTTCCTCACAACATGATCTATAGATTCAGCGCATTCCTAATAAAAAATCTAGAAAGTTACTTTATGAATATTAACAAACTAATTCTAAAGCTTATACGAAGAGAGAAAAAAAAAATAGCCAGCACAAAATTGAAGAAGAACTAAGTTGGAGAACTCATACTACCCAATTCCAAGACCAAGTATAAAGCTTCAATAATCAAGACAATATGTTATCAGCAAAAGAATAGAAAAATAGATTAATAGAACATAATACAGAGCCCATAAATATTAACAGACTTACATTCATATAGTTGATGGATTGTTGACAAAGGAGGAAAGATAATTCAATGAAGCAAAGAAAAATTGTTTGTTTTATTCAACAAATAACACAAAAGACGAATCTGGATACAAAAGGTACTTTCACAAAAGATTATTCAAAATGGGTCATAGACCTCAATATAAATGAACAATTATAAAACTCCTAGAGGATAAGATAGAAGAAAATCTCCATGACCTTGGGTTTGATAGTGACTTTGTAGATACAACACCAAAAGCAATATCTATGAAAGAAAAAACTGATAAACTGGACTTTATTAAAATTAAAAATTTCTGCTCTGTGAAAGACAATGTAAAGAGAAGAAAAAGACAAGCCACAGACTGGAAGAAAATATTTTCAAGAGACATCTGGTTAAGAACTGTTATGAAAAATATACAAAGAACACATAAATCTCAAAAATAAGGAAAACACATCATAATTAAAAAATGAACCAAAGAACTTAAGAGACACCTTACCAAAGAAGAAATACAAATGACAAATGGCATATGAAAAGATGCTCCAGATCATATGTCATCAGGAAAATGCAAATTAAAACAATAAGTTACCACCACACACCACCTGGTGAGAATATGAAGCAACAGGAATTCTCATGCACTGTTGGTGGAAATACAGAAAGGTACAACCACTTTGGAGAATAGTTTGGCAATTTCTTACAAAACTAAGCATGCTATTAATATTATGATGATATCTCACAATTATGCATCTTGATGCTTATCCAAAGGAGTTAAAAACTTATGTTCACACACACACATGCGCACACAAGCACACACACAAACACAAAACCTACACAGAGATGTTTATAGAATCTATCAATTCATGAATAAACATGAATGAAACTTAATTGCATATTACTAAGTGAAAGAAGCCAGGTTAAAAATTGTATATACTATGTGTTTCCAACTATATAATATTCTGGAAAAGGCAAAACTATGAAGATAGTAACTATATCAGTGGTTTCTAGTGAGAAGGGGGGAGCAAAAGATAAATAGGTGGAGCACAGAAGATGTTTATTGTAGTGACACTACTCTATATGATACATAATGTTAGATACATGCCATTATATATTTGTCTAAATCTATTATATAAAATGTATAACACCAAGGGTGAAACTTAATATAAAACTATGAAATTTGGTGACAATAATGTGTCAATGTAGAGTTGTTAATTGTAACAAATGTATCACTCTGTTGAAGGATGTTGACAAAGGGGGAAGCTATGAATGTGTGTGGATAGTGGGTATATGGGTAATCTCTGCAACCTTAGCACGATTTTGCTGTGAAACTAAAACTGACAAAGAATATTTAAAAAATAATTAGATAGATATTTTAGAAATGATAATTGATATTGAAATAGTTAAATGAGATTATAGTAATTCAAATTCAAATTCAATGAATAGAGTTAAAGATTAAGAAAGATTAGAAGTAGTTTCCCAGAGTACCACCTACAGAGGTAAAAGATGTAACATCTACAAGATGGGTTAAGAGATTTACAGGCTAGTATGAGAAGATTTTCAGTCTCTTTGTGATTGTTGTAGGAGAGGAAAGAGAGAATTGTCCAGGGGAAAAGATAATTTGACAATTCTGAAATATTACAAAAAAAAAATCATCCAAAGATTCAAGAAAAGCAGCAAATTTCAATCAGATTAAATTAAATAAACATTAGCACATAGGCATATCATGGAGAACACCAAAGGTGTTAATAGATCTCAACAGAAGCATGAAATAAAAGATAAATTACCTTTAAGATAAAAAACGTATATAACATTCTCAATAGCAATTATCAAAGTAAAATTACAGTAAAATGACTCTATCAATAGGCTGAGAGGATGTATTTGTCAATTTTTATGTCAGCAAGTATAGATTTGGTCATACATTCATAATCTAAAACAAAAGTATAGATTTGGGTATACTTTCATAATCTAAGGGAAAAAAAAAAACAAGTTATCTGCCTTTATGCTCTCCCACTCACATGTAATACAAGATGACATAATAGAAAAAATAAATTTTCCCATTCAGAAAGGGGAAGTATGAGAAACATGCATAGACATAGACACATATCTATTTTGGCATATGTAGTCATTGACCTGCTGTCATGACTTATTACTAGATTCTATTTCAATTTGAAAAGTAACCCTTGTACTAAATTTTCCATGATTCTTGGCTCAACTTCTAGAGCACAAGTCAGCAAACCACAATCTTAGGTTCAAATATGACCTTTGGCCAAATGAATTTTTAAATAATTTTACTGAAACAAAGCCACAAACATTGATTTAAATATTATTTATAGTTGCTTTTTTCTGAGAATTATATAGTTGTGATGGAAACTGTATGGCCAGTAAAACCTAAAATACTTACTATTGGGCCCTTCACAAAAGAAGTTTGCTGACCTCTGCTTTAAAAGAATCTCATTTTCCTATGCTGTAGCTAAACTGATTATTAGGTAATGTTCTTTCTTCCTAGAAAACATGTAGCATTCTCTGCCCAGTTCTCGTTTATAGAAAATTGAGAAAAAAAGTTTATTTCAAGATTAAAACAGTCACCAGATTTGTCATTTTAGACACAAGGTGTCTTTAGCAGGATAAATAGGTTTTAAAAAAATTAGAAGTGGACTTCCACACCCAGTGAAGAAGAAGTAGGTCACAGGGTGTCCAGCAACTAGGAAGAAAATTTTAGTTTAGTAATTATTTTAAAAATTTTTAACTTTTTATCTTTACTTATTATGGATGCGCAGTAGTTGTATATATTTATGGGATACATGTGATGTTTTGATATGGTTATGAAATATGAAATGATCAAATCAAGGTAATCCATCCCTTCAGGTATTTATTATTCCTCTGTGTTAAGAACACTCCACATACAGTCTTTTAGTTATTTAAAATATACAATAGATTATTGTTAGCTATAGTCACCCTATTGTGCTACTGAATACTAGATCATATTCATTATATCTACCTATATTTTTGCACACATTAACTATCCCTTCTTTATGCCACCCTCCCCACTACCTTTCGCAGCCTCTGGTAACCTTCATTCTGCTCTCTACCTCCATGAGATCATTTTTTAAATTTTTTGTCTCCCACATATGAGTGAGAACATCTAAAATTTGTTTTTCTGTGCATGGGTTATTTCACTAAATATAGCGCTCTCTGTATCCATACATGTTGTTGCAAATGATAGGATTTAATTCTTTTTTTAAGGCTGACTAATATTTCATTGTGTATATGCACCTTATTTTCTTTATCCATTTATCTATTGATGAACACTTAGATTGATTCTGTATCTTAGCTATTGTGAATAGCGTTTCAGAAAATATGATGGTACAGATTCTCTTTGATATGCTGATTTCCTTTCTTTTGGATATATGTCCAGCAGTGGGATTGCTAAATATTATGATAGTTCTATTTTTAGTTTTTTTGAGGAACCTCCATATTTTTTTCCATAGTGGATGTACTAATTTTCATTTTTACCAATAGTGTATGAAAGTTCCCTTTTCTGCAAGTCCTGGCCAGCATTTGTTATTGCCTGTCTTTTGGATAAAACTCATTCTAACTAAAGTGATATGATATCTCATTGTAGTTTGGATTTGCAGTTTTCTGATGATTAGTGTTAGACATTTTCTCATATACCTGTTGGCTATTTGGATGTCTTATTTGAGAAATGTCTATTCAAATCTTTTGCTCATTTTTAAATTAGATTATTTGATCTTTTTTCCTATTGAGTTCTTTGAGCTCCCTATAGCCTGGTTATTAATCCCTTTTCAGATAGATAGTTTGCAAAGTCTTTTTCCTATTCTGTGAGTTATCTCTTCACTTTGTTGATTGTTTCCTTTGCTGTGCAGAGCTTTTTTGATTGATGTGATCCCATTTGTCCATGTTTGCTTTTGTTGCCTGTGTTTTTGAGGTATTATTCAAAGAATCTTTGCTCAGACCAATATCATATTGTTTTTTCCCAATGTTTTTAACATAGCCTCAGAATATGTAAAGTTTAATTTTCAGAAAAAAATAGAAGAAATAATTCCACAAGCATAGCAAAATATATAATCAGAATTATACCTATAAATATTATAGAATATTTAAATAACAGTATTAATAAACATTACCTAATGAACATACATAGAATACTACACTCAAAAATGATAGAACACACATTGTCTTTAAACCCCAAAAGGAACACTTACAACTACTGGCAGTATCCTCAATTTTGAAGCAAACCTAAACTAAACTCAATACTGGAATCATATAGGATATCCTTTCTGACTTCAATGAAAATATTACAAAAATTATTATAAGAAGTAGGAAACACCACATATAGAAATTATGGATCACATACCCAAGCAGGTATTTTATAAAAAGATGTGAGAAAGCACTTCTAAGAGTCTTGAGCACACCAATCTCAGAGTAGATCGAAACATGCCTACAGATTGAATCTTGTCTCAAAAAGAAATATGGATTTGATTTTTAGGAAATGCTGTAGGCTCAAGATGCAGAGGAAACACACACAGATTTTAAGGAAGTTGTACTAACAAAACCACCACCTACCTGGACTAAAAGGAATAGAAATTGTAAAAACAGAAAAAAGAAGTCTCTGAAACCTTGGCTTTTTGTAGACAAGAAGCAGGGAAAAAGTGGTACACTTCTGAATACCCAAAACATTTCTTACATAAAAGATAGATACCTCAGAGTTGGAGTCAGGAATCTAGAAAAGAGATTTGAGAAAAAGAGAGAAGATAATTAGAAAATGACTCTTATATTGTAAATATAGGCCCTAGTTAGGAAGACTTAAGCTTCCAGGCTTGGGGGAGAGGGCAGTCAACTTGTGATTGGATGAATTTAAAAATTGCCATGGACTAGTGACAATTATACCAAATATATATTATTGTCATACATTTTTACTGGTAGTGTCTGTTGCTGTTGTCTTGGATTGTGTCCTGATTGTATATTGGGTATGAGGGAGGATGATAATTTGTCCTTTTAAGTCACAGGTATTTTGATGAAGAGAAATGCCATGCCAAGAGCCTCACCCACATCCAGACCTAATGCAGATAAAGCAGCATCAATTTTAAACCTGATACCATAATATAACTAAGGAATATTTGTGTGGGATCTTGGCGTGTGGGTAAACTTATTTTAATGTGAGAAGTAAAGTGAATATTTTGTGTCTTAAAAATCCTTGTAACTCCTCCCATCAAAATATGGAGAGTATTTCCCTACCATTTAAATCTAAGCTAGGTGTGTGATTTGCTTGATAGATAGAATGCAATGAACATTATGCTCTGTGTTATCTAAAGTAGGCTTTGAGAATCCTTATGACTTTTTCTCTTGTCTTCATGAAATGTTGCTATCATAGGAACAGAATATCCGAACTTGTGGATGCAAGACCATTTAGAAGAGAAAGCTCAGCCATCCCAGCCATCCCATCTGAGACATCAGACATTTGTTTGATCCTAGCAAACATTACACAAAGCAAAGATGAATTGTTCACAGGTAAGCCCAGCCAACATTTCTGACCCAAAGAATTATCAGTAAATAAGTGATTATTGTTTTTAACCACTAAGTTACGAGGTGAGAACTGGTATATTTTTAACAACATTGTCCATATATTGAAAAATGAAAATTAACCTAATATTTTCAGTAGAAAATTGACGATAAAGAGAAAATCAGATTACTACTACACACTGGGAGTCAGGAGTTTCTCTAGAATGCCAAAGATCCCCTGGGGCACCTCTTTGTACTTGCCTGCACTGTGATTAACAAAGTAAAATTACAGCAACCCAATGGAAGCAGATCTGATGGTGGCTCACACACTACAGGAATAAAGTTGTAGGTCAGCCCACCCCATAAGGAACCAACCAAGCCAATATCTTTGCTGAGAATAAAAAGAATCTAGAACAAGTAGAATAAAGTAGTTATAAATACTAGTCCTAACCATTGACCATCTACTATACATATTTCCAATTACATATGTATAAAGATTTTTTCTTTGATTTTATATAATTTATGCATAGTATATTTTTATATATTTTGTTATGTTATATTGATATATTATTTGTTATATTTTTCACATAAATAAATATGTGTTTAGGAAAAGGAGTATAATATAGTAGTGACCACATGTTACTGTACAAAATAAGCAAGTCAGAAACAAATATATGTAGTATGATTCAATTTATGTAAATTTCAACAGCAGGTGAACCAAACAATATACTTTAAAGATAAATATGCAAATATTTGGACTTTTAAGAAAGAATGATAACGTTTATAAACATAGGTATAATAATAATAACAGTAGTAATGATGTCATACCATAAACAGCATTTATTATAGGCCAGGGATGTTCTAAGAGCTTTTTAACCTTCTAATTGTCACATTAATTCTATGAGCATCTATCATATTAGTTACTATTATTATCCACATTTTACTTATTATTATCATTATTGTCTACATATATCAGTCAGGGTTTGATCAAATAAGTAAAAGAACTAGCAGCCTCACTTAAACAGGTTAATCAGCTCTCATTATTGGATAAGTTCAAGTTTTTATAAAAAAATCTTTATTTTATATATAATTAATATAATACATAAACACAACATAATACATAACTATGTAAGTATATACCTTTATACTATATATCATACAAAATAAAAGAGAAGAAAATATTCTTTTTATATGTATAAATATTTATGTTGAAATCAGAAAGAACTATGTATGCCAGGTGGTCACATGGTTGCAACTAGTATTAATAACTGCTTTGTCCTGCTCCTGATTTTATATTCCCTTTATCTTCATCAGTATCTTGGCTTATTTAGTTTGTTAAGGGGTGGGCTAACCCAAAATTGTATTCCTAAAATGTATGGGTCACTAGCAGATTTGCCTGTATTGAGTTGTAGCCTTATCTTGTTAATCACAGGGCAAGAATGGTACTAAGAGATACCCCTGGGAATCTCTTGCATTTGAGAGATAGTCCTTCTCACTCCCACTGTGGAATAGCAATCCAATTTTCTCCTAATCATCGAGATCATTCAATCCAGGAAATACAGTAACCAACTTCTTTGGCTGTTGATTTACTGGCATAAGAGATGGTGTTGAGAAGATTGTGAATAACCCTTGGCAAGATAAAAATGTAGCTAATAATGTTGACTGGTCAGTGTTTCAGAAGTTTGTTTTGGAAAGGACTAAATTAGAGTTATGAGTGCAGTCTGGTGTGACCTTAGCCAGGTCAGGGATCAAATGGGAATCACAGCCAGATATCAAGGGAATAAATAAAAACTGAAGTGTGATTGAGCCATCAAATAGGACTCCAAGCTCTGATCAAGATGAAAGAGTACAGTCCCTGTGTTCACCAGCTGCAGATTTTAGGGACAAAGGCCTATGAGCAACGCTCAGATGGCCAAGGCAAACCTTCTCCTCGGAGTCACTAGGGGGATCAAATAACACAGACTCATCATGCAGATCCAAGCATCCATTCCCTTTATGAAGAAGATACAATGAACACTTTCCATCTGGGAAATAAAAGACTAGTATAAAGAAAGACTGAGCATCTACCTTAAGATAATTGTTGTAATCTGAACAGAAACTGTACAAATTAGAAGAAACTGAGGTGCTGCTAATAAGCAAGAGTAAATTACTTGGCTATCCAAAAAATGTGGGATCTACATTTCTTTGATTACTGGAATTTTAAGTTACCAAAATAACCACATTACCTCTCCTATAGCACCCTGTGTTGTCAGAACTGTTTACTTCTCGTATACCTACTAGATGGTTAACTCCATGGTGACAGCACTTTTTTCCTGTTTTATTTATTGTCTTCTGCGTTCTCATCATCCAATACAATTCCTATAGCATATTAGATATTTAGTAATTATTTGTAGAATAAATAAATAAATGATCCCATGAAGATAGGAGAATAGGCAGGGGGACTGGGAAGACACTGGACCCCTAAAGTCTAAAAAGGGAAAATATGTCATGCAGGGGGTCCAGGGAAGATAACAGACTCTGCAGACGGAGTGAACAATCTTGTTTAAGATTGACTCCCTATATCATTATCTACTGCCAGGAAGTATTTTTCCATTGTTGCAAAAAGAGATATGTCTGTTTTATATAATTTATGTAAATGCCTTTAATTGTTGTTATTTAACATGATTGACTTTATTTAAAGCAACTCTGTGTTAAGGGGATTATATGACAGAGGAGTCACTCCATCCCAGTACCTCTTTGATTAGGTCAATTCAATGATATACATTTTGATTGAATATTTTCTTTATTTGCTCTCTCAATATCTATAGACAACAATCTTAAATATCTAAAAGACCTAATTTTATTGAAATTCCTTTTAAAATATAGCCTAATTCCCTTATGCTGCAATTTATGTTCAGTTATTTCAGGCATACTCAAAAGAAATAGAGAATACAATATAGCATTTCTTGTATAACTGTCCATCGACTGTTATATTCTTAACATATAATTCTAACTTATCTCTTGACTTCCTAGTCTGCAGGCTAAACAATTACAGTCCTTTTAACCTTCTTTGAGGTCATATTTTTAATCCTTTAATCATTTATGGTACTCTCTTTTAATCCTCTGTAAGTTCCCTTTAAAGCTGCAGAGCCAAACAAAACTAAATGTGGTACCCATGAAAGGTTTTAACCACGCTGAGATGCTGAGTATAATGGGAGATTTATCTCATGGTATCAACACATTCTTCTTCTCACCATGAATCCCAGTATTGCATTTTTTTTAATAACTCGGAAATGACATTGTGCTCTTATGTTCATCCCATTAGTTCATCTTGTTACCCACTGCTAATGAATAGCTCCCGTTGGGAATGAACCAGAGAACCAAAGACATCACTTCAAGGATCAAATGTGAATTATACATTCACAAAAAAGAAGAATCGTGCAAATCCAGTGACCTTCCTCAATAATAAAATGACTAGCAATTATAGCTTTCCCTGGGCATATGTGTACCAGTGTGGGGAGTTTGAGATTCACTGTATCTTTCTTCTATCACTATAATGAAAGATCTGGGCAACTCAATGTGGAGCAAAGCAAAGAGAGATGTGTGGATTAATTTTAAATTAAGCAGTGTTTTCTAACTGCTGTTGCCTGACAGAGATTCTTCACTATTAGAAAACACTCTAGCTGAAAATGATATTTCTTTAATAACAATATTATAATATTCTCACCACCAAAGGCAGAAGTGCTTATGTAACAGTCCCATGAAGTTCCTCAAAAGCTTTCTATGCAAGGATTCCCAAATGCCAGTCACAGCAGAGTCAAGAGGCTGCATAAAATTTATTTGGAATTTTTTTTTGGTTTTGATATTAAACTTTATTTTTTGAAATAATTATAGAATCATAGGAAGTTTTAAAGAAATGCACAGAGAGGTCCCATGCACTCTTCACCCAGTTTTCCCTAATGTGAACATTTCGTATCACTACAATGCAATATCAAACCAGGACAATTGACATTGGTACAATCTGTGCAGTTTAATTTGATTTCACTAGTCATACACGGTGTTGAGCACATGTGTGTTTGTGTGTTTATCTCTATGTTATTGTATCATATTTGTAGCTTCATGTGGTTGATCATAACACAATGTATACATGTATCAAAACATGACATTGTACTCTATAAATCTGTATAATTATTGTAAGTCAACAAAAAATACAATGCAAGAATGAAATTCATGTCTTTAGAAGTTGTTAAGGTCTTTTGGCAATACACTTAGCATAGATAGCACTAGGATAACTAGCAAATGACAGAGTGAAGAGTCTAATAAATAAGACTCATTCATAATAAATTGGGGTTGTTATATTAATAGTAAGGAAATCACACGTTCTATTGCAGGAGTCATTTTATATATACTAGGAAACTGTCCACATATTGGGATTTTAAATACAATATGTTAACAAAAGAATAATTTAATTCATAATTCATTCTATAGTACTTATGCTATAGTATAAAGAAATAAGAAAGTAAAGAACTTCATCCTATTTATTCAAAATTGTTTGAGAATTATTAATGTGCAACACTAAAATTCTGTTCTTACACATTTTCAAAGTTAATGGAGGAGATATATGACACAACCCCCAAAACTATAATACAGCAAAGAGATATATAACCATTAACATAAATATAAATATGTAGGTAAAGTATTTGCAGAAAACATGTTTATGCAGATAATTCCAAAGAACTTACAAATAACTCCCAGAAATAATAATTAAGTTCATGGAGGTTGGAGGATACAGTATCAGCACACAAGATCAATTGTATATATATTGCAATAACAGCAGGAAAAAAATTGAACTTATGATATTATTTTGTATCATTTCAAAACAAGGAAATACTTATACATAAATCTAACAAAACATGTACAGGATTTACACACTGAAAAATCATAAAATGATGGTGAAAGAAAGCAAAAATGACCTAAATGAATAGAGAGACATATTGTATTCCTTGACTAAAAGGCTCAAAACAGTAAAGATGTCAATTCTCCACCATAAAAATTCCAACAAGGTTATGTAAACATTGAAAAGAATAATATAAATTTAATTTGAAAAAATAAATTAGCCAAAACGTTTTTTAAAAAGAAAAATAAAGTGGGATTAATCACTATACCTGATTTTAAGATTTATTATATAGTTACAGTAGTCAAGAATGTGTGGTATTGGTGGATGTATAGACACATACATGTATCAATGGAACAGAATACAGAAATAGACACACAAGTATAGTTGACTGATTTTATACAATGGTGCAAATGCAATTCAAACTGGTAAGAATGGTCCTTTCAAAAAATGGTGTGGGAACAATTGGATTTCAAAAAAATTCCTGTAGTTTGAAAATATTTTCTTATAGTACGCAGTTTTTATTTTTATCTTCTTAACAAGGTCTTTTACAGTGAAAAATATTTTTATTTTGATGAAATCCAATTTATCATGTTTTTCTTTCATGAATATATGATAAAGGACTTCAGTTTAGAATTTATACACAATAACTCTCAAAACTCAACAGTACAATTTTTTTTAAAAAACAAATGAGATTGTATAAGGAGAAAAATTAAAATTAAAAATTAACAAAAATCGTTTGTGATGTTGTGTTTGCCAAAAGTAACCACAATTATTTTTATTTACATTACTTGAAAATAAGGTTGATAAATTACATGTATATGACCTAATAAATTAATTTTTAGACAAGCAAGCCAGAAAGATCATATTTTCAATCTAGTTATTACATTAATAAAGTATTACTATAATTTGTATTAGAATATGACAAAAATATTTTTTCAATTTTTGTTTATGTTGTTTCATATGCAGTGCTATTACCTATGTTATATTTTATAAATAATGAAGTATTTTTCAGGAAAATATATGTATCGGTAAAAATAGGACAGAAGTTAAAAAGGGACAATATATTCTGCAGAAAGTATCAGAGAAGGATTGATGAAGCAGGAGGAATTGGGAATACGGTACAAAGGGTAGATAGCGATTAGATGTTTGAAAAATGGGAGCAAATATATATGCACACAAGCAAATATTATGGGCAAGATTATAGGGATCATAAAGGAAATAGTGGAAAGTGTTAGGCAGGGACAAAATCTACAGGTTGCAGATATGGATCAGGTGGTTCCTAGGGGTTACAAAGCCAGGTCTGCAGGAAAACACAGGAAAACAGAGCTAACAACTGCAAAGAGCAGGAATTTGAGGTTTTGAGGCACACGCACCTGTGGAGCTACAACTTTGTTATACGAACGCCTGTCAATCATGTATATCAATCACCTGATAACATCCCACTCCTCCTATAAACCCTTCCCCAGACTAGTCCAATAAAGGAAAACCACCTGGGAGTCCTCAGCATCTTTCTCCTCTCCTGATGACTTACCTGTTCCTCTCTGGAATGTACTCTCACTTTGTATAGCTCCCTTCTTTTCTGCAATAAAAGCTGTTTGTGTGGAATTGCTTCCTACCTGTGGTCACTCTGTCATACCAGCCCTGCTTGTGAATTTTCCAAGCAAGGAGCCAAAGAACCAGGACAACAGTCCACCAAGAGTCTGAACGTGACAGAAAGTATTATCAGAAAAGTGATTTTGGAGTAAGGTTGTGGAGTGCTGTAAAACAAGCCAAGTTTTTTAGTCTTTATTCTGTAGACAATGAGAATTCAGCAGAGATAGTCAACATTACACTATTTATCAGATCAAATTTTCAGAAGGATTCATTTAGTAACTGTGCACATAATAAATTGGAAGACATACAGACTAAAAATAGTCCTACAGTTAGAAAGCAATTTTGACCATTTAGGTGTAAGGAAACTAGAATGCTGTATGTGGTTATAAACTGAAGAAGAATGATATAAGAAAAATATGAGCTATGGCACAGAAAGAAATGACAACTGATTGCAAGTGCCTGTTAAGTGCTAAAAAGTTGAAAAAGTTTCTGGTACTTTGAATCTCTGTCCTGTTAAGAGAAATTAAAAACATAGGATTGAAAAGAAAAGCATTATTATAAAAAAATTAAGGATAAGTGTATAGTGATGGCATGGAAGCAATAAATATAGACTGATCTTTCAAGAAGTTTAATTATTCAAAGAAAATGGATGGTTGCAGAATTGATGAAAAGATCAGGATAAGAGAGACTTAAATAAGTGGAAGAATAGGTGGAAAAATTCAGCGGAGATGGGAAGAATGAAATGTCAAGAGGAACATGACACAAAAAGCAAAACTCTAAAACAGGCTGATAGTTTCCAAGGCACAGCAGAGTGATTTGCCTTGAAGAGAAGAAATAATACTCTTCTGAGATCAAGGCGAAGAAAGAAAGGAAAGTGAAGATACCATTCAATTTATGAGATAAAATGACAAATGAGTTTCTACCATATTATGTCAATATTATCAAACAATTAGTCTGTCTGCAAAAATGAACAGGTGTGCATTGGAGGGATCAGTAAAGTTAGAAAAGGTTTAAAATAAGTTTTCTAAAAAAAAATGTAGAGTAGCTTTCTTTTAAAGTTCAACCTGTTCAAGGGACGATATCATATATATTTAATTTGTTAGCACCCAAAAGCCTCACATAGTGTTAAGAATGTATGATAGATTCAATATGTAATGACTAACATAAAATTATATTTCTATTTTTCTGTCCTAACTCTTAAATGCAATTCAAATGCAAAAATCAAACTATAAAATCTATAGTTAGGATATTAAATTTTTTCATTATATTTGAAATTCATTTATGCTGCACAGCTACTTTCCAATGAATCTACCATTTAAGATCCCATGAGATGTTTTTCTTGCATAATTTCTGAGGAATCAATGATATCCTGGAAACTGTTCTCCATCCTGGTGTTCCATGAAGTCCCAGAGAACACCATGATGAAACTGGAAAAAAATTCTAAGAGCTTTTCCCATTTATTGAATTTGATCTCTGATTCCCCTCAGATCTTTTGTAATTCAATACAAATGGGCTTACTCTGATTAAATTATAGGTTCCAAATGAGTATGCTACTGGAGAATACATTTGTATATTATTTCATTTTGTTTTACCATCATAAGTAAAATCATATTCTAAGTAAATTATATTTTTACTTTGTAGTTTCTACACCTCAAAATTAGAGAACCAGGTATAAAATACGTTATATGGTGCTATTCTTGTTTATATGTTCTCAGATATTCCACACAGTTTCACTTTGACTTGCATTTGTTTGGTAAAAGGTAAAAATGCCATAGAAAACACAGATATATTGAAATAAAAGAACTAAGAGAACAAGTAGATAAGTTGAGAAAACTAATAAGATGACACATTTCTCCATTGTTATATAAGTTCTAGCCATTTGTTTTGGCAATAAGAATCTCATTGTCAGGTACATGCCTTTTATTAAGCAGAGACATTTTGTCAAGACTAAGAAAAGTGAAATCAGTAATATAGTCTACAAAAAGGTTACTGTAATGTCTAAGTCTAAATATCTTAATCTTTCTGATATTTCTTCCAAAAGGGAGCAGACTGCTAGATATATTCCAGGATGATCTTCCATAATATGTGTGATAGAATATTTTTTCTCTTTCAATCATTAAGCAAACATATATTTGCTAATATTTGATTATTTTTTCAACAGATATTTTAAACTCAGTTTATAAGTATTTATATATTTCTACATAAGCAATCATGAAAGGATTTGCCCGGAATTTTTCTTTTATTGTAACATTCTCCTTAAGTGTCAGTATTAATATGACATTGGCTTCTAAAATGCAATGGGAGATATTGCTTAGTTTTCCATTTTCAGGAAGAATTTTTATAACATTAGCATTATTTCTTAATTATTTAGTATACTCCCGCTAATGCCCATTTCTAGTCTAGCAGTTTTCTTTGTGAGTACTTTTCTATATTTAGATTTGATTTCTTAAATAAGTATGAGATAATTTCAAGCTTCTGTAAAAATTTTATCAAATTTAGTTATATATTTGTAATATTATTTTGACAGTAAAAGTAAAGATTATTGTCTGTTCTTGCTGTTCCTATTACTTTCTTTTTTTATTAAAATGATATTGTCTGATTTAATTTTTTTTTACTAAATTCTATATCTTATAAACAAAAAATTATAGACTATGTAATGTATTTACTGATAATGTTGCCTTCCTCAGATAAAATTTCCTTTTTTTATTGGCTAGGGTAAAGCTGCTAGAAATACCAAATCAACTTATTCCATCTAGGAATTAATAGAATTCCTATTTGGGATACAATCAGGTGTATTCATTCACCTCCTACTTACCTGTCCTCCTAAAATGTGGGCCTTTGGAATCACAACACAAAGCCTGTGGGGGTTACCTGAGACCCTCCTCTGGCAGATTGTAAACTCGAATATTTGTTGAAAGCATTGTTTAGCTTGTCAGTAACAAACTTAAAAATTATCAGTCACATTAAGAGGAAAAAAAGTAAAAATATCTGATCCATCTCCCTGGTTTCTTCATTCTTCAGGTTTTATTCCTGTAATGATTTACTTTTTTCTGATACATTGAAATTAAGATTTTGGCTTTTTTTTAGTTTTTTTTTTTCTAATTGTCAATGGAATTTATTTATTTGGAAACATCTAGGAATATTCTGCCAAGAACTACTACCTTATTCTTTTTTCTCTCTCTCTTTCTTTCTTTCTCTTTCTTCCTTCCTTCCTTTCTTTCTTTCTTTCTTTTTTTTGGGACAAGGTCTCTCTCTTGTTACCCTGACCTTGGCCTCCCAAAGTGCTAGGATTATAGTCTATTACTTTATTCTTAAATATAGAATGTGTGAGAGAAACCTACAGCATAAAATAAAAAGAATGAAACAAACAGAAAGGAAAAAAAAAAAACCTGAGAAACAGAGATAAAAACAGCAAAAACCCCACAAACTATTAATACAATGGAGAGAGATGAGAGGTAGTTGCATCTAAGGAAAAAAATAAAAATTTATCATAAAAGTATAACATTTATAAAACATGAAAATGTTACCAAGAAGTGAAAAATATAATAGCACTAATAAAGCAATGCAAGAAATGTTGATAAGACATCTCAAATATGTGACTATATAAAAATGGAAATAAGAATAGAAAGGATTAAAAATTTGGAAAAAAAGATACGCATAACTAATAAACTAACAACAAAACTGCCAGTAAGTGAGAGGAGAAGAAAATAGGAAAGATATTACTTACAATTAAGTATATTTTATAGAGCCAATCAATTAATAGAAATGTTTCATTGAATTGAGTACCCAGAACAATGACTAAAAAAAGGACATGAAATGTAATATCATCTGGAAATTAGGAAAAAATAATAAATCTATTCTGAGATAAAGTAAAAGGATTAAGAAAAAGAATATGTCAATTTTCAACACTAAAAATGAAAAGTATAAAAAAGTTAAATTAGAAAAAAACCTTCAACCTTCTGTAGAAAAACGTAACATAAAATTTTATTGTTAAATTATCAATTAAGGTTGAGGTAGAATTACATTTTTAGACATGCTACCTTTTTGAAATATTATCTCGAGTGTTTCTTTTCTTAGGAAGTTGCCTAAGGATGTGTTCAAAGAAAAAGAGATTAACCAAAAATGATAAAAAAGCACTATTTTAAAAAGCAACAAATAAACAAATAGTATCAATTAAATTCAGGCATAAAGCAAATGAAAATTTCAGAAGAATGGATAAATACATTTTCTGAAAATGTATTGTAAAATAGGCTTTGAATGAAGCGGGAATTGAAAAGAATTTAAGAAAGTAAAGTAGAACTAACAGATGAATACCTGGCATGCCTCATTAAAATTTAAATTATTAAAATTTATAAAATGTCCATGTCTATTTCTTATTAAATCATGAATCCTAAATCTGCAAACATAAGTGTAGTCTATTAAATTATTTCCCTTGCTTTTTAAACAACTAAAACCTTTCAGAAGATAACAATGAAGGAAATGTACAATTTTGAGCTGGAAAGAAAAAAGTGTCATTGAAACCAAGAAAGAGCAGAATTTCAAAATGAAAGGTGGGATAAATATTAATACACAATATCCAAGGTTAGAGTGTCAATGGTGATGGAATTCTGTAGGCTGTGTCAACACAGAGGTTTCTGGGGGAAAACAAACAAACAAACAAAAAAACAATCTCAATTCAGATACTCAATAGAATGAAAAGGGCAGGAGGCAATAAGAAAAAAATGTTATAAATCATATAAAGGAAATGTAGTCTTAGTATTTATGTAAAGAATATAGTCTATAAGTTCTTAGAAGATTAAATAGTTATGATTATATTACAAGAGATTTTATATGGAAATCATTAAAACACTGTTTCTTGAAAATTTCCATGTGTATTTGTAGCCTTAACTGGTATTACAGTACTTGACAAGAAGCTTGCTGTGACTTAAAATGCTATCCTTCTGTACAAAGGTGATTACTCTTTAGCAAATTCAAAAAATAAAAGCATTCAACAAAAAGGAGAAAGAGGACAGTAATAAAGTTCACTGTAATTTAAAGTCCATGGTTTTAAACTATCATCGTATGTGAATTGCTGAAGAGTGAGGAAACAGAAATATCCCTGATTCTTGACCCAGAAATCTAATGGATAGGTACCATCATCATGCTTAAGTCAGCCATCTCTACGCTTCTCTTAGGCTAACAAAAAAAATATATATATATATATACAGATGTATGAGCAGAAAATGAATAGTGGAGTCTGGGGTTTTGAGGTAAATACCCCTGAACAACTTCTTATTGTACTTAGAAAAGTTTTCATGGTTTAATTTTTGAATTTAAATTTGTTTAAGTTTTATAGTTTAATTTTAATTCTTCATTTCCAATACAACCACTTACAGAAATGTTTTGTTTTTCCCAGACTTAAAAGCATTCCTTACTAATATCGTTTTATATGACATGCTAAAGGAATAATGCCTTAGTTTGCTCAGGCTTCTGTAATAAAATACCATAAACTCGATGGCTTATAAAAAAACAGAAATTTATTTCTCACAGCTCTGAAGGCTGAAAATTTCAAGTCAAGGTGTGTGGTCAGATTCATTGTCTGGTGGAGACCTGCTTCCTAGTTCATAAATGCTTATCTTTTTGCTGTGCCCTCATATAGTAGAAGGGAATAGGGAACTCTCTGGTCTCTTCTTATGAAGGCAGTAATCCCACTCATAAGGGCACCACCCCTATGACCTAATCATCTCCCAAATATCCCACCTCTAAATACCATCACATTAGGGCTTATGTTTCAACATACAAATTTTGGGGACACGAACATTCAGCCTATGGCACATACTATGTCATTTTTAATATACAATAGCTTTAGAAAGCAAGATACCTATGCACATGAGAATGAGGATAAAATTTATGAAAAAAAAGTTTTTTAGAAGTTTATATCTAGTTTTATTTGGCATAGTAAGAAAATTAAAGCAAAAACAAAAACAACCAAATCAAATATTATCTTCCTTAAATTAGTGAAAAGATCCACAAAGATGTTCTTACTGGGAGTCAGATAGAGTTGTTCTTTTTTCTCTTCCTTGAAGGAAATTTAACCCAAATGTCAAGGCAAGGAGTAGAAATTTCTATATTTAACTTTCTCCAGAGGAAAAATATAACCATAATCAAAGATAAACAAGTGCCTTCATATTTAGAAAAAAGAGAAAACAATATTTTCAATCACGTCTTAAAATGTGGTTAAAGATAGGGGGAAGGGAATAAATGCATTAAACCTGTAGTTTCAATAAACAAAATTTTGAGATGTCATGAAAATTTGTTTTTTGAGTGTATGTGTGTGCTTGTATGCATGTGTGTATAACATATATGTTTATGTCCACCTACCAAATTCTTAATAGGAAAAGTTGCTGATAGAAAAGAATGGTGAAGTCAGAAACAGAGAAGCATCTCTAAGCAATGTTCACTGCTAAAAGGAAAACTACTGATTTGTAAGCAAAGGGAGTGTTTTCACATATTTTTCATTCAACTGAAAGAGCGTATTCAATGGCTAACTTCACAGGCAACATTAAACAGTAATCTTTAAGATGTCTGTTAAAAATAATATACAAGTTATTAGAAGCATTTACCAAATTCCTGTCACTTTCTGCCATTGATGCATATGATAACATTGCACTTCTAAGTCATGTGAAAAAGTTAGGTATTGCAAAGTGATTTGCTTTTGTTGTTGAAATGTAAGAGAAAATTCTGAGTGTCATTTCCAGGTTAAAATTTTAAAAGTCAGCTCACAATTTGCTATATTAATTATTTCTTTTCATAGCTCCTGAATGAGAATGAAATATGTTAGTAACAGAGTTTCCAACCAACCCACAACTGACACCACAGAGACAAGCTGTAGTAGCAAGAACTAAACTTTTGATATATTAAGCCACTGAAATTTTACTTCTGTGTTTCTCTAAACTGGTCTATTGTGATGCAGAAAAGGGTACTGTTCAAGATTAACTCAGCAGGCCTGCATTGTTTAACACTGCAAATTCCCAAGAAAAGTCTATTTTCTGGACCTGCCATTGGCCAGCTCCTGGGAACTAAGCTCCTGGAACGTTCTGTTGGGCAACAGTATTTTAGCATGCCCAAAACCTCGAGCTACACTGTACCAACTTGTCCAGGCAGTTTATACTGACAATGTAATTTATGGTGAGCACCTGCTTTCTCTCCAGGGGTCTGAAGCTTGAGTAACTGAGGTCAGTCACTTAGGCTCTGCATGACTAAGTGACTGACTCCCCAAAATAACCCTGGATACTCAAGCTCAGATTCCCTTCTGTGACTGGTATAATACTTTGTGCATGTTACACATCATATCATTGCAGGAAAATTAAACATGTCCTATGTGAGTGACTTCACTGTGAGAGATACTTGCAAGCTTTTGCCAGACTTCCTCTGAACTGTGTCCCATGTATCTTTTCTCCTTCTGGATTTTATAATTTTAGCTATAATAAACCATAACCATGACTGTAAAAGCTTCTGAATCATGTGAGTAATTAATTCTAGCAAATCATAAAGCCTGAGGATGGTTTGGGGTACCCCAACACAGGATTGCTTCCACAACCAAAACCTAAAATGCATGTCTTGCTGAGGGACTAGGCAGTAAACAACACTTGTATCAGAGGCTGGAAAGGTGTCAATACAGGTTATGCTGTATGGGTATATTTGATAATTTTTTTTTTTAGTAATATTGACAGATATATGCCTAACATACTTGGAGAAAAGCTCAGAAAGGAATTAACATTATGCAAGAAGAAATAAAGATTCTTAGAAATGACCCAGAAATTCAGAGACCAGTAAATTTGGAAGAGGCAACTGTCGTTTAAGCCCAGATAGTGAAAAGTAAAATTGGAGAAGAGTTTAGCACCAAATTCTGATTAAAACTGAGTTTTGCAGGAATGGTAAGATAAATGTATTATAAATTTAACAATTGGTAAATTTAATTGGTTAGTATTGTCAGGATTGATTTTTTTTAAGGGGTGTTGCCCCAATTCTTTGGCTACTACTGACTTGGAAGCATCACAAGCAGGGCCAGCGTGACAGAATGATGATGACACAAGCAACTCACACAAGCAGCTTTTATTGCAGGCTTTTTAGCATAGACTAGAAAGTGAAAGTACATTTCTTGAAGGGAAATAGGTCTATCTCTGCAAGTGGAGAAGATGCTGGGGTCTCACCACACTTCTACTTTTATGTCTACACCTTATGATATGCTAAATGATGAGTAGAATATTCATTATTTCTCGGGGAAAAGGATGGAGAATTCTTAGAGCTGAGGGCTCTCCCCAATTTTGTCCTTATAGGGTAACTTCCAGGGGTTACCATGACATTTGTAAACTGTCATGGTGCTGATGGGTGTGATTTTTACTATGTCAATGTATGTTAATGGGGAAAAGGTCACCTTTGGACCTGAGCTTCCAGTTTTAGCACATGTTCTTAACCAGAAAAAGTCCCTAACCTCAAGTTCCTGCTTTTGCAGGTTTTGTTCTAAATGCTCATTGGCCTCCTCATGTTTGCACCCCTCCTCTTTTTCTGTGGTTAGTGCTGCCAACCTACACCTGTCCCTAATAGTAGGACATCAATATTTGTGCTTATTTTAAAATAAATGGCTCAGGAAGAATGGTGAGGTGTGGGACTCTCCAATCAAAAGCCTGTGAAGTCCAAATAAGTTGATGGAAAAAAAAAAAAAAGGCATGGAGACAAGAGCACAAAGACATGTTATACAGCAAATCTTAGAATTGTATGTAGAACATAAAAACTAGAAAATTGACCATTTAAATAAAAAGGAAAAAGAAAGAAAAAAATTAGCAAGTTTATAAGAAATCTGTATTAAGAAGGACCATGAGCCTGAACTCAAAAAGGAAAGTGATTCTTCAGGACTTGAGAGCATCTCCAAACTTCCATTGTCCAGGACGAGATAAGAAATAAAAAGAAAATTTGTTTTTCTAGTGATCACATGGATGAGGCAATGGAGTATAGTGGAAAAGGAAAATCCTCCCAGATAGATTCACCTTTTGGAATAGGAGTACTTTTTATCTTTTATCTAACCCCTATTCCTTCATTATATATTGGTTTTGTTTATGTTAGGTAGAAAATTTGGATCTTTAGCACATGAAGCTCTGTATCAAGAGGATCTATACGTGGCCCTGAATAAAGATTATATTGAATAATTTCTTGATGTAGTAACTACATTTGACCCTTGAATAACATGGGTTAGAAATGCACAGGGACAGTTATACTTAGAAATTTTTCAATAAATATATTGGAAAAAATTTTGGGGATTTATAAAAATTTGAAAAAACTTGCAAACTGAATAACCTAAGAATATCAAAAGACAAAAAAAGAAAAAAGCTAGGTATGTCATGATAGCATAATATATATACTAGTCTATTTCATTATTTACTATCACAAAATATCTACAGTGTATTATGAAAAGTTAAAATGTATTAAAACTTAACACACACAAACACAGACCATACATGGCGTCATCCAAGTTGAGAGAAATGTAAACAAATGTAAAGATGTAGTATTACATCATAACTGCATACCTGTACTACTGTGATAATTTCACAAGCACCTCTTGTTGCTATTTCAGTGAGCTCAAGAGTTGCTAGTACCCACTTAAAACACTGTGTGATGCTAATCATCTCCGCATGAGCAGTTCATCTGTCCAGAAAAAATCGATCCTCACGGTTCTGGAGTATTTTTCCTTGTGTGTAGTGCAATACTGTAAACTCTGAGTAACACTGTGGGACCCATACAAAGTGCCACTAGTGATGATGGAAGTGTTCCCAAGAAGCAGAGAAAAGTCATAATATCCCAAGAAAAAGCTGAATTACTTGACATGTACTGTAGACAGACCTCTGCACTGTCCACTGCCACTGTCCACCATTTCATACAGACAGTCCATCTTGTAAAAACCAGACAACATAAACTAACTGTACGGATAAATACATCTCTGCAAATGTATTTTTTCTTACTTATAATTTTCTGTATAACAACTTATTTTCTCTAGGTTACTTTATTGTAAGAATAATGTATGTAATACGCATAAAAAGGTATGTTAATCGACTGTTTATGCTATTGGTAATGCTTCTGAACAACAATAGGATTTTAGTCATTAAGATTTTGGAGAATCAAAAGTCATACACGCATTTTTGTCTGCACAGGTGTTGGAATGCCAACCCTTGCCTTGTTCAAGCATCATCTATATTGCTTATCCACCAGAGACTCTGAAACTTGAGCTCTATGGATGACTGGATAGAAAGCACCCATGAAAGCAGAGGGTGGATACATACGTTATATCTGTGTGGAGGGACAGTATGTATTAGTGCTATATCAGGGTAAGGAGTTTTTTTCCACCAAGTTTCAATAAGTCTACTCAAGGGCTAGTGTCCTAAGAAAAATACTCACTATACGTTCACTATGCGATATTGGAGCAGGAAAAAGCTAATTTCAATGAACAATTTCGTTGAGAAAAGAGAAGAATGAGTGACACTCACCTTCACTATTGAAACACGAAGTTCCACTGTGGAACTTCCCAACCTGGCGGTGGGGAAATTTCCTTCCTCAGACCTTAATTCTATTATTTGGAAGAAACTCTTATTCACTGTTTTTTGGTTTTGTTTTGTTTTTTTGTTGTTGTTTGTTTTTGTTTTGTTTTGTAGCCTCTTATCCCTCCTTTGTTTCTAAAGAGGACTCTGATGATGTGGATTTCCTTCTCATGAGTGTTTGCCTTTCAAAACTTGCTCCCTGTATGTGTGAGTTTTGGGGCTGGTGCAATGTTTAAGACTTATAAAATGAAAAGTATTATGAATTGTAAGAAAATCAACCACTTTGTAGGGCTAAATTTAAAACTGAGGGTGAGTACCTACGTATAAATTCTGGAAACAAACAACAATAAAAGCAATCAAAAGGAGTTACCCTAAGAAGAAATATGGCTAGAAAAATGGAAGAAAGTTCTCACATGTTTTGACTGCTAAAATATATGTAAACAGACATGTGGATAATAAAAGAGGACTGAGGTAGTCTATACCTATGAAATCTGTAACCCCATAATTTTATAACCATACTTCTCTCCATAACAATTTAAGATTGCAGCCATTACATCTCCCACCCCATAGCATTCCACCAGCACATGATTTAAAGTTAATAATCTGACATGCCATAGATTATGCAAAACCTAAATCCGTAAATTTATTCATGCACTTCCCAAATAAGCAAGTCACCAAATCTCAAAACCTCATTTTTATGTCTGTTTTCTTTCATTTTCTTTTTTCTTTTTCTTTTTTTTTTTTTTTTTTTTGAGACAGTCTCACTTTGTTGCCCAGGCTAGAGTGAGTGCCATGACATCAGCCTAGCTCACAGCAACCCCAAAGTCCTGGGGTCAAGCGATCCTCCTGCCTCAGTCTCCTGAGTAGCTGGGACTACAGGCGCTTGCTACCACACCCAGCTAATTTTTTGTTTCTAGTTTTAGTTGCCCAAACTAATATTTTCTATTTTTAGTAGAGATAGGGTCTTGCTCTTGCTCAGGCTGGTCTCTAACTCCTGACCTCAAGCAATCCTCCTGCCTTGGCCTCCCAGAATGCTAGGATTACAGGAGTGATCCACCGCACCGGCCTATGTCTGTTTTCTTAAAAAATGTCAGTACCAATCACACAATCAACCAGGATGGGGGTGGGGGAGCAGAACCAAACAGATAGTATAATTCAATTGAGCAATTTGAGTAGTGTTTAATAAACAAACAATTTACAAAGATGTGAGTGGTGTGAAAGGAAACCATAGTACTACTCAATGAAAATAATGGGGCTGTTACCATTCCAGGACTTGAATGGACAGGAGAGGGTAAAGTTACAGAAATTTGGAAACAAAATCTGTGTGGATGTTAACTTCCAGGAGCTGTAATTTTATTCAAGAGATGAAGCTAGCTCATATTGCTCTCAAACCACCGACCTGGACAGGGGAAATATATACACTATCACCGCCTTTTACCTCTCTCCAGTATCTTGCTGGCATTCTATATGAGTTGAACTCAATTAGAAATGTGAGGAAAAGGAAACTCCTTTAAGAGTTTTAAGTCATCCTCTTGGGACAAAGAGGAAAGTTGGGAGAGAAGCAGAGAGAGTGGGTCTGAGAACTAAAACAGAAAGTATCTATTACTATAACACAAATCAACATAAAGAAGCTCATATTGGCCAAAACTTAAAAATAATGTCCCAGATACTGTAACATTACTAAATGGGATATGTACTGGTACAACCATCTTTAAAAAATTCAATCTGTCTCACAAAATTCCCTATGATTATAAAATGGAGAGGCTCAAATTGTAATTTGAAGGTGTCAAATCACCAACAGCAATTAGAATCTGGTGGTATCAGTGATTAGGTGGGAGGAAAGTGGTAAGATAAAGGGAATTTTGATGGCCCCAAGAACTGAGAATCCAGAAATTTAACTATCAACCAGAATTCATCCTTAAAAAGAGAGGTTCATACTCTGCAGGAAAAGCTTGGTAGGCCCTTCTGTTAGGAGCAAATGATATTGAGAGGGGCTTCACAGAAACCATTCATAAATTTGACTTTGGAAAGATGTAAATGTTTTATATGACAACAAAATAAGATAAAACTGAAATTGAAATTCTTAAAATCTAAGGCACATTCAAAGAAACTTGTATAAATAGTGGCTAAATCACAAAGAAAATTTATGTGTGTTTGGTGATCCTTACTATGAGCTAATGTCTGGCTGATTTTTTTTTTTTTTTTTCTTAACACAATAAAAGGCTTGTATTTAGAAATATTTTTTTCAGGTAAGATTTGCGTTTCTGCTTTAAGGGCATACCAATGCTGATACTTCATTCATTTAATTGCTTGGTTTGACTTTTATTAATATGAAGAACGAAATTATAATTTTACAATAAGGGCATTATCATAGATTCTCATAGTAACATAATCTATATTACAAATATTTTTTTCCACATGGACCTGAAAGAATCAGACAATCTCTTTGCTACTTGTTGGACTTATTTAATCCTGTGATTATTTTTCTGTATCCCAATATTATTTGTGGTCTAAGATTTATCTCCACAATTTCCATAAGCCCAAGGTTAGCTTCTCATTCCTTCAGAAATAAAAATATGGCTCAAAATGCTGAATGAACAGAGCTTTTGTGTATTATTACAAAAAACCATGTTAAATTGCTGATAATTCAAATGTATGGCCTTCCCTCACTGAGCATCTATTCTGATGCAAGTAACTTTTGCTTGTTCCTATCTAGCATTTTTTCTCATCCCCCTCAATGATTAGCCATAATCATCAAAACTCTTTATAACATGCCTTCACAGCCTCCACCACTTTCAATTTTAGCATACATTATCAATCTTTACCTCCTTCAAACCATTAGGAAGTTCATGCATGAAAAGCTTTACTAATTCTCATAAACTTGCTTATATCTCATCAATGTTTTCCTTTCCCTCAATCTTAAACTCAAGGTTAAAGTCAATCTCTATACCCATGTCTTCATTTAATTCACTTTTTTTCTTGTATCTTTTATGGAGTATTATAAAATTGAGGTATGAATGTCATATATTTGGTCTCTGCTTACCCTTCCTCATAAATTTATACCCATCTCATTAACTATTTCCTCCTTCTCTTTAACATGGTTGTGATTTTGATTCAATCTACTGCTGTCTTTCTGGAACTACTTCCATGAATTATCTCTCTGCTATGTCTCAACTTTAATTTTACCTGTGTTTGGACCAACCAATCCAAGAATATTCCAAAATCTCTCTGTCTGTCTCTCCTCCTGTCCACCCCCCGCCCCCCCACCCACATCTATCAAAGAAACCCACCAGTGATTTTACTTTTAACTTCAAACATTTTGTTCGGCTTTATTGAGGTATAATTGACAAATAAAAAGTGTATATATTCAGTGTGCAATGTGATATTCTTATACTTACATGAATTTTGAAATGACTGCTGAATTTAAGCAAATTAACACATCCATCACCTCACAAAGTTAACTTTTTCTTTTATTTTTTGTGGTTAGAATACTCTAGATCAATATTCTTAGCAAATGTCAAGTTTCTAATACATCAAAAATGAAATCCTGCTGTTTGTATCCTCCGGATTCATACCTGAAGGACGTTATGCTAAGTGAAATAAGCCAATTGTAGAAAAACAAATACTACATTATCTCACTTACATGTGATAGCTTCAGATTTTTTGATGTCTCCTTCATATGACTAATAAGCTTTTCCAAAGAGCAGTATGCACTAAGTGACTTCTCTTCTTCACTAAGTACTTATTCCGATCCCCAATGCAATTTGGCATAAATCTCCACAACTCTGCTGAAATTGGTTTTGAACAGTCTCTAATGACTTTTTAATTACTAAATCTAATGGAATAATGGGCAAATATCTATTATCTAAACTTATCTCGATGTAGTGTTTGACACTGTTGTTGTACTGATTTTAAACGTCTATCCCCCCATTCCCCCAGAGGCACTACACTTCCCTAGTTTTCCCTTTGAACTCGATAAGTTTAAAATGCTTGCTTTGGTGACACTCCCCTCTCCATCGAGTGTTAGGAAATAATTCACTGTGGACTTCTCATGTTTCTGAATGTCTCATGAACATGAAACTGACAGACACTGAACACTTTTGTTCAGGACTATCTTTTGTGATAGGAATAATAATACCACCCCCAAGAAGTTGCAAATGCTAATTCCTAAAACCTGTGACTATGTTCTGCTACATGGCAAATCTTATTTTGACAATGTGGTTAAGATTAAGAGCATTAAAAGAATGATATTATCCTGGTGAGCCCAATCTAATCACATGAGTCCTTAAAAGCAGAACTTTCTAGGGCTAGAAGTCAGAGATATTCCAAATGCAGCAAAGTTTTTTTTATAATGTCGCTAGCTCTGAGATATAGGAATCCATGAATTAGGATAAGAGAGGTGTCTCTAGTTATAGCTCTCAACTGACATACAGCAGGGAAATGGGGATCTGAACCCCACAATTACAAGAAATTAAATTCTGTGACTTCTCAGCAGTGCACTGAGAAGTAAATTCTTCTCAGAGCCTCCAGATAATAAACCAGATGGCCAACACCTTTATTTCAGACCTGTGAAACCTGGAGCAGAGAAGCCAGTTAAGCCAACCCAGATGTCTGACCTACATAACTGTGAAAGAGTAACTTTGTGCTATTTAAAGCCATTAAGTTTGTGATAATTTGTTATAGCAGCAACAGAAAATGAACATACTTTTCAAGGGCATTCATGTATCAAGCAGCCTTGGAAGATAGAGATGATGTCTCCCTCCAGAGCACAGGGCAGTTTTGTTTGCTGTCCAGTATAATATAGATAATATCTTCATTCAGGGCAAAGATCTGGCAGATTTGCTTGCAACCATTATAAAAAAAAAATAGAGGTTTTTCTATACTCAAGGTTCTCCACTGGGAGCACAAACTCACTACACAGTGTCCATCTGTATTCACCCACATCACAACTATAGAACTTGGGACACAGGGGAAACTGGTGCAAACAGAAAGCTCATATAATATCACCAATTTTTCCTGACCTCAGATTCTTGAGTATTATGCCAATGTCCATAGAATTATGGAAGACTTTCAAGGAGTGCAAAATCTCATACTACACTTCTTGATGAGTCTCTAGACATTGGCATGCACCAACTTCTATATTATTATTCTTATATAACATGGTATCTATAAATAATCATATCAACTATTGTGGTTACAACTAATCCTTATATATTCAAGTCTCCCCAAATCTACATGTTAACCTTGTCCATCTCTCCTCAAAAGCAGGTCAATGGTTTTGACATATCAATATAATAGCTTATTTTCCAAGATGTTTATGATCAGTTATTTCCCTCCATACATATAATGCATACATATAATTTCCCCAAATCATTTGTTAGGAAAATAGACCTTAAGTATTCTCACCACACAAAAAAAGAAAAAGATAACTCTGTGAGGTGATGGATATGTTAATTAACTTAATTTCAGTAATCATTTCACAATGTATACATGTATAAGAGCATCACATTGCACAGCTAAAATATAAACAATTTCTATTTGTTAATTGTTACATTCCCTGAAAAGAAGTCATCTCTTATAGGGAAGTGTTCTTAATGATTTGCTTGACAAATAAGATGTAGCGAAAGTGACAAGCTGGACTTTCGTCTTTTGCAACTTCATCCTGAATCTCTTAGAATGCTCGTTCTGTAGAAAACAAGCCGCTAAATAAAGTATACAACTACTGTGAAACTGACCACTATACTGAGGAAAACCTGGCTAGCCAAATGCAGAATTAGCCATCCAGCAATCCCATCCCAGGTCGTAGACCTAAGAGAAAAAAGCCATTTTCAATGTTCAGCCCAGTCTAGCTTTCAGCCACCACCTAAAATGGTAATTGATTGAGAGACTGCTAGGAAGAATTACCCTTATGGGCCCAATCAACACACAAAACTGTGAAGCATGATAATAAATTGTAGTTTTCCTTCCTACGTTTTGAGGTAGTTTGTTATACAACAATAAATAACTGGAACCATCATCATTTGAGTGGCCTACTTTAAAATCAATTAGATACAAAGTAAAAGTACCTTCAACCACTGAATAATTCATTATCCAATATCTGGGCTAATCAACTGCCTCACATTAATTTGCATATCTTAAAAATATCTCTATTATCCTCTATTCCTTTCACTTTTTAAACTACAGATCTATTTAATCTTTAGATCTTATTTATTTTGTCTGCTTAATGAATCTGTGTCTTCAGATTTATTTATAAGAAAAATACCTAAATTATGTTCTTGATTCATGGTAAACTTCCTTAATTTAGCCAGAGTTAGACACACCATCAGATTTATTTCCATAGTACTCTATCAAATCTGATAAAGGTTATCCTCTAGTTTTCATGCTTTAGTAGCTCACCAACACTAAGCAGGTGAAGGACAAACTATTTGTGAAAGTACGCAAAACTCTATTGCCTTTTTCCTGAATCCAGGTTGGCATCTAGTGATTGCCATATTCCTATGTTATGCGCCCAGAAATCATGCAGTAATCAATGCGTTCTATTTTACCACAATCAGTGTACTTGCCACTAAGGCACAATTTACAGAATTATCCAAACAATACCTGGCTATGTCATTTAATTAACAGGAAGAGAAGAAAAATGAAAGTTTTTCATGATATATTTGTGATTTCCACCATTTACATTCTTTCTATTCTCCTTCTCTTTTATCAATCCAATGGGATTTTATTCCCCTTGAATCTTTAAATTTATCTGGCTTATTGTATGTACCCTTTCACACACACATACATACATGCACACTATATACACACAGACACACACTATACACATTTACACATCTGAAAAGATCCTTCTCTTAGAAATGTATTCAACTAAAATTCCAGAAACTCTGGGCATATGTAGAGTTAATAAGAGTCAGCAAAATGACAGAGTAACCTAATACTTGAGCATCCTAGTATTTCAAGATTTTTGACAAACTTCAAAAATGTTGTCAAATTATTATCCAGGGCTTTGAACTTCAAGGTTTTTAGTTTTGAGAAAGCATTAATGGGAAGAATCAACCATCATTCACTGAAATAGATAAAACTATGAAGCCAAAGCAAAAAAGTAAAATTGATTTTTACAGAGCATGAAGAAAAGTACTCTATCCAAAGAGGATTTTTCAGACTGAGAAAAATGCTTCAGAAATTATCAATTGCCTAAAAAGACTCAGGCATTTCAGAGCAAGGATGAGGAAATGATTGAAAGCTCTAGAACTGAATGCCCCAAAGAAACATTAAACTTATAATTAAATGCAAATACGTTTTAGCTGTTCCCCTTTTAGCAGACACTGAAAAGATAGATTTTTTTTTCTCCAGAAATTTTTAAAATAGAACATCAAGGTTCCCTTTCTCCAGATTTCTCAGCACTGAAAAGATCTCATGATAACAGTTACAAAATAAATAAAGTATACTTTTTCTAAAGGATTTTGTTTACATTTATCTTTTGATACTATCAGTGACAAAACATCCCAGCATAATAACAGCCATTCATTCATTCATTCATGCAATCAAAATTTATTTAGGACATAAAATATACCTTACACTACTCTCTAAGTTGCCCGTAATATACATGATTATAAAAAAGAATACAAAATTCTACCACTCATATAGTTATTAAAGACAAAAAATACACAAATATATAACATTTCAGATGGTGATCTGTGCATGAAATTAAGTAAAGCAGTATAAGACAATAGAGAATGACAAATAGTTGATTATGATAGTTTAAAAAAAAAACTGGGTACAATGAACACTGTCCTAGTGGCAGGCACACTGAGATCCCTGGCTTCAGCATTATATAATGCATACATGTAACAAAAACATCTGCTCATTCTTGTGAAATAATAAATGTGTGTTGTTTTATGTAACTAAGTTGATGGTAATATTGCTGTCTTAAAGAGAAATTGCAAAAGACATGTAAAGAATGACAAAGAATTTTCAAGACTATGGCAATAGAGGAGAGAGACTGAACTCAACCTTGCTGAAACAAAAGATAGGAGTTTTTAAAAATATTTCATCTGTGTTTTCTAAACATTTTAAATTGACACATAATGATTGTATATATTCATGGGGTAGAGAGTGATATTTTATATACTTACACAATGTGTAATGGTCAAATAAGTGTAATTAACATATCTGTCAACTCAAACACTTATCCTTTCTTTGTGTTGGGTACATTCAAAATCCTCTCTTCTAGCTATTTGAAAATATATAACAAATTATTGTTAACTACAGTCACCCTCTAATGCTATATAGCCCTAGAATTTATTCCTCTTATCTAGCTATAATTTTATATATCTTTTTTTTTTTTTTTTTTTTTTTTTTGGTTGAGACAGAGTCTCACTTTGTTGCCCAGGCTAGAGTGAGTGCCGTGGCGTCAGCTTAGCTCACAGCAACCTCAGACTCCTCGGCTTAAGCGATCCTACTGCCTCAGCCTCCCGAGTAGCTGGGACTACAGGCATGCGCCACCATGCCCGGCTAATTTTTTCTATATAGATTTTTAGTTGTCCATATAATGTCTTTCTATTTTTAGTAGAGACGGGGTCTCACTCAGGCTGGTCTTGAACTCCTGACCTTGAGCGATCCACCCGCCTCGGCCTCCCAGAGTGCTAGGATTACAGGCGTGAGCCACCGCGCCCGGCCTATATCTCTTAACTGACCTCTTCCTATCCCCCTATGCATTGATGGTCACTTAGGTTGATTCCACAGCTTGGCTATTATGAACAGTGTTGCAATAAACATGGGGTGCAGATATCTATTCAATATAATGAATTTCTTCCTATTGGATATATACCCAGTAGAAGGATAGTTTGATCATGCAGTATTTATATTTTTACTTTTCTGAGAAACCTGCATACTATTCTCCATAATAGCTGTATTATTATTATTAGCCCCATCAACAGTGTATAAGAATTCCCTTTTCTCGCATCCTCACCAGAATTTATTTGTTGTCTTTTTGATAATAACCATTCTAACTAGAGTGAGATAATATATTATTGTGGTTTTGATTTGCATTTTCCCAATGATTAGTGATGTTGAACATTTTTGCATGCACTTGGCCATTTGTATGTCTTGTTTTGAGAAATGTCTGTTCAGATTAATTGCCAATTTTTAAATGAGATTATTATTATTTTTTCTGTTCAGATGCTTGAGTTCTGTATATATTCTGGAGATTAATCCTCTGTTGGATGAATAATTTGCAAATATCTTCTCCCATTCTGCAGGTAGTTTCTTTCACTCTGTCATTTCCTTTACTGTGCAAAAGGTTTTTAGTTTGATATAATCCCATTAGTTTATTTTTACTTTTGTTCTCTGTGCTTTTGAGGTGTGGCCTAAAGAATCTTTCCCTCGACCAATGTCCTGAAGTTTTCCCTATGTTGGCTACATATGACAAACCCACAGATAACATTATACTGAATGGGAAAAAGTTGAATTTTTTTTCCCTGAGAATTGGAAAAAGACAAGGATGCCCACATTCACAATTTTCATTTATCATAGTACTGAAAGCACTAGCCAGAGCAATTAGGCATGAAAAAAATTAAAAGACACCCAAAATGGAAAGGAGAAATTCAAATTATCCATGTTTTTAGAAGACCTGATATTATATATAAAAAAACTAAATGACCCCACCAAAACACTCTTAGGACTTTTCAACTCTAGAGTGAATAAATGGAAAAGTACTGAAGAATGTTGGTGGGGAGGTTGTCCAATTTGATGAGGCCATCTGTGTTTGCTGATTGATGCTTAGGCTCCTACTATCCAACATAGACTGGGAGACTCAGATACTATCTTTCTTGATTATTAAATTCTTCCTTAAGAAAGACACTCCTGTATAGTACAATATTGGCATCTCAAAGAAAGAATTTACAATTGCAACTTTTCTAAAGTAAATGCTCTAAGTTTTCTAAGAAAATGCCAGTTTCCTACGGTGAGAAAGAAAGCTATCTAGAGTTTGCTCAAGCTGAAGGAAATGTTAAGATCATTTGGTCATTATACAACAGAAGACTGCTAATATATTAGTTTCCAGGTATCCTTATGTAATATAGCCCATCTGCTTCCAAAGAGGGATGAGACAGTGTCCTTTACCTCTCCTGTACCAGAAAGTTACAACACAGTAAAGAAAACTTGCTTCCTATGTATGGTCTCTGGACCAAGACATTAGTCAAGTGGGATCTTGTCGTAAATTATTCCATAGCCTTATGGCAAATTAGGTTCCCATAAATTTAGCTCTCCAACTTGACCTTCTAGAAATCTAGGCCACAAATCACATCAGATGTCACAATTCCTAAAACCCTCATTAATCCTTCTTGAGTGAGGGTTCAAGCTATCATTCAACCTTGCCACATTAGAACAATTGTTTCAATTATTCCAATTACTTATGGCTTTACTTTCCCCCAGAATTGAATTCCTCCAAAGTTGAATGCACCCAGTTTCTTAGCGTATAATTTCTGCTAAAATTTTGTTTGGATTAGGAGGTATTTTTCGTGACTATGAAGAGCCTTCAGGAGCATTATTATAGATGGACTCAGACCCCTAGACCAACTCCTAAAATTCTCTCAACATATCATCACATAGCACTGGCATAACCAGGCCTAGACTATTCAAACCACTACCCATGGTGTTGTCATTTAATATTAATGGAATCTGTGCACTCAGAAATATTTTATAACACATAAGCCTGTTACAAGATATATTCTGTCCTCAAATACAACTCCACCCTGGTGAACCACAAAGTCTTTTATAAACTTTCTTTGCCAATCTGAATAGCAATGATTTTGGTAATAAACAGCAATCAAATCGCATCCAAAGTCATAGCTCTTAATGATATCCTACTTTAATTTACACTTTTGTTAAATACTTTCCAGCTAAATTCGCATTAGTTATAATTGGAGGAGTAAACGAACCTTTGACATTAGTCACATGGCAGCAATCTTTTTCCCTTCATAGCAAGGTTTCATCATGGATTGTGGCCCCAAAGAAGATAGAAGCTCTGCTGGTCAGAATTATCCACCCTTTAAGATTCATTGGTGGTATTTCTCTCAGCTTATCTGGGAATCAATTAGAATGGTAATATAGTCTATAAAGCACAACTTGATGGATAATTGTTTTTGGCCACAGAAAAGTTGAGTCATCAGGAGGTATAACAATCATTTTTCTCCCCTATTATCTAAGAGCAATATTTAGGCTGACCTCATAAATCATAAGAAATCCAAAATTCCTTCTGTGAAGACCACAGGCCTTCACAGAGTTTTTATTCTCAGTATCAAACATTAGATAGTACCAGATCTGAAAGAAACAGTGGACACAGTTATTCCCTAGATCTAAGAAATTCTCAAGAATAATGGCACGACTGACTTTATCCCTGGGACTCTGACCCACTTATGAACATTCCTCTTATTTTCATGATCTCTGTTTCTATGAATTACCTTTTTGACCCACACACCTCACACCATGATCAGTCTTCCTCCCCCAACTCAGCTGTACTCCTCATCCATAACACAGACAATACAGAAAACTGGCTAACACTTTTTGTCAGACCCACTTGAGATGGAAACCAAAGGATTTGACAGGTTAAAAATAAAAATCACAGGACTGCTTTCATTGATGATATGGAGTGGCAGTCACCGTTCAACCTACTTTGACTACATGAGATGAAGTCATGATACACTCTAAAGTATATTTAGGAAGAGGGGTTGTCAAGTATAATGGCATAGATAGTGTGTCTTCTGTATTTATATCAATGTCTTTGGATATACCCAGGTCCACATCTGGTCATGAGACCAAGGAATCAGTCAAAAATAAAAGAAAAATTTTGTGATGTGGGAAAGATAAAAAGTTCTATACCGTCATCTACTCCTTTTTTTATTCTTATGTCTGATCTTTGAAACCTTCCAGTGAAGTCCCTGATTTACTGCCCTTCATGAGCAACTTGAGGACATAATCACTTAAAAAATTAATTTATACTTTAAAACATTTTCATCACATAGCTTGAGTAACAGGTGCTTCAATTATCAATTTTAATTTTAAATGAGATCAGTGCTCTGAGGGTGTGGTAGGAATATAGTATGTCCTTGTATTATGTTTCCTTCTTTTTTTTTTTTTTTTTTTTTTTTTACATTGGTAGCAGAGATGTGCATAAAATGATTAAAAATATATTTTCAGGCAGGTTGAATTTATAGAGTATTTGCTCTCTCGAACTTTTAATTGTATCATTCAAATCTGATTCTGTTACAAGATAAGCAAAGCATAAAGTAGAATAAGTGAAAATCCCAATAAACAACAATATGTAGCATCCTAGGGCTATTAGTATAAATCTAAAATAATCCACTTACTAGATATGGTGGGGCTCCTGACTGTGGGGAATTTTTCCCCAAGCAATTTTCAAATGAGTTCTGTCCTGTTGAAAATGGGTACAGTTTCTTTTCCTAATAGCAATGTCATAGGGTGCCAGGAGAATGTGTAGAGTGTGCATTCTCTCTGTCTGTCAGTTCTTGGTGTGAGTACTTGTATTTCTGTATGTTTCATATACCTAGGAAGGAAGCCTTCTAGGTCTGACAGAAGCATCTGCTTAGCATTCAAATCCCTTTCTGAGCTGATAACTAATTTTGATTTTTTTTTTTGTCTTTGTGCTGTGAGGTTGTGGGTAGATGTGTGTGTGCACACATACACAATTGTCTCCATGAATCACTTTAATTCTTCCTATAAATGATGTATTTATAATGTTATAGAAATAATACATTTTCTTAATAAAATAAAACAAGTAATTTAAAAAGTAAAAATACAGAAGCCAAATATTATCCAGAACCTCAACATCCACTGTATTGCTTTTCTGAACTATACTCTCTCACTTTCCATTCAATTCTGTTTATAGTTTATCAGTTTTATCTGGCTTTTAAACTGTTGTTCTATTGTCTCTATATATTTTTAAGTTTATGCACACTATCTGTATTATTGTTAAAATGTGATATGTTTATTACCTAGGGTTATGTTTTCTTACAGACTGAATTATTTGTCTATATGATGCATTTTTCTTTCATTCTGTTAGAAGAGCAACTCTGTAATTATTAATAATCTGTAGTATCTTCTTTATGGTTAAGTTTTGTGAATAGCTGTGTCCAGAACTTTCCATTTTACTCTGATTTAGTGTCACTTAATTCTTCTTGACCCTCTTGCCACTTGATTAAGATCAGTTTATTTTTCAGTGTTAAGCTAGAGTTTGAAGACCAAGTTCTTTTTATCCACCCATATTTCTGAAACACAAAAACATAAGGGATTAGGAAAAAAATGGAGCTGAGCATCATTCTGGGTGTGGGTTTCTGGGCTGTGCACTATTCAGGGTCCTAAGAGCTGTCTACTAGGATTCATTTTATGTTAGCCACAAGCATAAGACTTTGGAGGTCTTTAATTATTCTACCAACATCTACTTAACGTATTCATTTTTTATTCTCTTCATATTAAAATCTATAATTCAGTATATAACATACTCTGCCAACTGAACTTCTCTGTGTCATGAAACTGGGGTGTTATAAAGAAACCTCACCCAACATGCAACACCACACAGTTGGCTCTTTCAAAGTACACAATGTCAGTTTTTACCCATTTTCTTGTTGCTAATGAAATTTGACTTTTGTGTCTATTTTATTGGTGCATTGTTAAGTTATGGGGATGCTTTCTCTGACTTTTGAAAGCTATCTCTGTATTAATATTTACTTTACTCTTGGTTTTTAAACTAAAAAATTAGCCTTGTTTTGGATATTAGGTAAAAAAAAAAAAAGTATGTACTGTTAGGTACACAAAGTTGGTGACAATTATTATAATTATTGTTATACTATATACACACAAAATAACATTGATATTATTCATTTACTAATAAAGTCTTGAGATTTGATGCATACCTAAATATGACCAGACTTTTAGAGAGAGATGATATTTTCCCAAATATCTTTATCATAAAAGCTCTCCTGGGGTATTCTCTTGAAACAAGAACTTAAGTATATTTTAGTTTATACATAAAACCTACATATATTGTAGAATTTGTATGGAGAAAAACCTTGAATTCTAAAGTAAAAGTATCATTGTTTAATTTTGGAAATTGTATTTTAATGAAGCAGATGGAAAAGCTGTAGGTAAACCTCAACTGCCATTAATTATGTATATCTGTTGGATTTCAACAGCTGGTCTCATTATAAATGTTATTAGCCTTATTAGGCATGTATGTAGCATTTTATTACAAGATGCTTTATGGTCTTTAATTAGTGCATAACAGTCTTAAGAAATGGATGAGAGTGGTTATATTGTTTTCCAAGAAGTAAAAACCAGACTTGCTGTGATTCTCTAAAACTAAATACTGTTGGTATTTGTATATAGCATAAACTCAAATTCTCAAGTAAGGGCTTAAAATCATACTCTCTGCTCTGTTTTAAATTAAGCTTGTACATAAATATTATGATGACATTTTAACATTATGTAATTTTTCATGTTTATGACATAAGATAATTTTTCTGCATTCAGTGCCTTTTGAATAAAATGTTTGTGGAGGTGAGAGAATTTATTTTGTTTATATTTGTCTAATGTAAACATGTAGGATTTTTTTACAGGAATGTGGATTACATAGTTTATATTTACATTATTTTTTTAAAAACTGGACAAAATTATAAGTTTATGTATTATAAATACTAAGGCATAACTTCCAAAACATCTTTTGTGTTTAAAAATGTAAAAATTTCACTATGAGCAGGAGTGCTTTCAACTTTTCTCCACTCAGTTTGATGTTGGCTGAGGGTTTGTCATGCATGGCTTTTATAATTTCGAGAAATGTTACATCAATGCCTATTTTCGTAAGAGTTTTACCATAAAAGGGTGCTGAATTTTTTCAAATGCTTTTTCTGCACCTAGACAGTTGATCATATGACCTTTGTTTTTGCTCCTATTTATGTGGTGAATCACATTTATGAATTTGTGTATGTTGAGCCATCCTTGCATCCCTGAGACGAAGCCCACTTGATCTTGGTGGATTATTTTTTTGATGTGCTGTTTAATTTGGTTTGTTAGAATTTTATTGAGGATTTTTGCATCTATATTCATAAGGGATATTTGTCTATAGTTTTCTTTTCTTGTTATGTCCTTTCCTGGATTTTGTATCAAGGTGATACTGGCTTCGTAGGATGAGTTGGGGGAATTCTTTCCTTCTTGATGTTATTACATAATTTCTGCATTATGGGTACCAATTAATCTTTGTAGGTCTGGTAAAATTCGGTTGTAAAACCATCTGGTTCAGAACTTTTTTGTGTGGGAAGATTTTTAATTGCTGCTTCAATTTTGTTGCTCATTATACATCTGTTCAGGACTTCTATTTCTTCTTGATTGGGAGGTTGTGTGTTTCCAGGAATTTGTCCATTTCCTCAATGTTTTTGAGGTTATGTGCATGGAGATTTTTATAGTATTAATAGATGATATTTTGTATTTCTGTGATATCAGCTATAATATCTACTTTTTCATTTGTGATTGAGCTCGTTTGGGTCCTTTCTTTTTTATTTCTGGTTAATCTAGTGAGAAGTCTATCAATTTTGTTTATATTTTCAAAAAACCTACTCTGTTTCATTAAACTTCTATAGTTTTTTGTTTGTTTGTTTGTTTTTGATTTCATTTAGTTCTGCTCTGACCTTAGTTATTTCTTTTCTTCTGCTGGGTTTGGGTTTGGTTTATTCTTCTTTTTCTTGTTTCTTGAGATGATTCATTAGATTGTTGATTCATGATCTCTTGTCTTTTTGATTGAGGCATTTAATGCTATGAATTTTCCTCTTAGGACTTCTTTTACTGAATCCCACAGATTTTGATAACTTGTGTTCCTTTGGTCATTTAGTTTGAGAAATCTTTTGATTTCCAACTTAACTTCCTCCTTGACCCAATAATTATTCAGCAGTAGATTGTTTAATTTCCATGACTTTGTATGGAATTTAGTGTTTCTATTTGAGTTATTTTTTAATTTTATTTCACTATAGTCTGAGAAGCTATTTGATATAGTTTGTTTTTATTTTTTAATTGGTTGAGACATGTTTTGTGGTCTAAGATGTGATCAAGCTTAGAGAATGTTCCATGTGCTGATGAGAAGCATGTGTATTCAGTAGTTTTTCGGTAGAGTTAAGCACTGCCACCACTTCTATTCACATAGTTCTGGAAGTCCTAGCCAGAACAATCAGGCAGAAGAAGGAAATTAAAGGGCATTGAAATGGGGAAGAGAAGGTCAAACTACTGCTCTTTGCTGATGATAAGATCTTAAACCTAGAAAACCACAAAGATTCTGACAAGAGCTCCTGAAATTTATAAACAAATTCACCATAGTCTCAGGTTACATAATCAATGTACATAAATCAGTAGCGTTCCTATACACCAGCCACAGTCAAGCTGAGAATCAAATCAAAGACTCAATAACTTTCACAACTAGCTACAAATAAAATGAAATGCTTATGAATATATTTAACCAAGGATGTGAAAAATCACTACAAAGAGAACTATGAATCACTGAGGAAGGAAATTGCAGATGATGTAAATAAATGGAAAAACATATCATGCTCATGGATTGGCAGAATCAACATTGTTAAAATGTCCATACTACCCAACGTGATTTACAGATTCAGTGCAATCCCCATGAGAATACCAATGTTATTTTTCACAGATCTAGAAAAAAAATTCTACACTTTGTTTAGAACCAGAAAAGAGTACAAATAGCCAAAGCAACCTTAGACAAAAGAAACTAATCTGGAGGCATCACTTTACCAGACTTTAAGCTATACTATAAGGCTACAGTAACCAAAACAGGATTTACTGGCATAAAAATAAAGATAGATACTAATGGAACAGAACAGATAACCCGAAATAAAACCATCCTCTTATGGTAATCTGATCTTTGGCAAAGCAGACAAAAACATGCAGTGAGAAAAAGAATGCCTATTCACTAAATGGTACATGTAGAAAATTGAAACAGGATCCATCTTTCTCACCACTCACAAAAATTAATTCAAGATAGATAACAGACTTAAATCTGAGCCAGGAAACCAGAAGAATTCTAGAAGAAAATGTTGGAAATACCCTTGTAGATATTGGCCTAGGCAAAGATTCTATGAAGAAGACCCCAATGGTAATCACAGAAACAACAAATACAAATAAATGGGACTTGATTAAATTAAAAAGCTTCTGCATAGTCAAGGAAACAATCAACAGAGTAAATAGACAACAGAATGGGAGTAAATATTTGCATGCTATACATCTGATAGAAGATTAATAATCAGAATCTACAGAGAACTCAAGCAAATCAGCAAGAAAAAAAAATCAAACAACTTCATTAAAATTGGGCAAAAGACATGAACAGAAACTTTTCAAAAGAAGACAGACTAATAGCTAAGTTTTTGAAAAAATGGTTAACTCCACCAATTATCAGAGAGTTGCAAATCAAAACCACAATGAGATATCACCTAACCTCAGTGAGAATGGCTTTTATTAAACAGTCCCCAAACAATAGATGCTGGTGTGGATGCAGAAAGAAAGGAAAACTTATACATTCTTGGTGGGACTGTAAACCAGTACAACCTCTATGAAAAATAGTATGGAGATTCCTCAAAGAACTAAAAGCAGGCCTACTGTTTAATACAGTAATCCTACTACTAGATATTTACCCAAAGGAAAAAAGTCATTTTATCAAAAAGACACTTGCACTCAAATATTTATTGCAGCACAATTCACAATCGCAAAGATGTGGAATCAACCTAAGTGCCCTTCAATTCATAAGCGGATTAATAAAATGTGATATAGTATACCATGGAGTACTAGTTACCCATAAAAAATGAATTATTACCTTTTGCAACAATCTGGCTGTAACTGGAGACCATTCTCCTAAGTGAAATATTTCAAGAATGGAAAAACAAATACCACATGTACTCACTATTAAATTGGAGCTAACCAATTAGCAATCATGTGCACAGATGGAAGAAAAATTCAATGGAAATTGTGCAGGTGGGAGGGGAGAGGGCGGATGGGCGAAATCATATCTAATGAGTATAATGTACACTATCTGGGTGATGGACACACTTATAATTTTGACTCAAGTGTTACAAAAGCAATCCATGTAACCAAAACATTTGAACCCTCATAATATTCCGAAATAAAAAAATAAAATAAAACAATAAAAAAATTTAAAAATTCCATCCATAATTCTGACCAAAACTATATGGATTAAGCAAAATATAACACTTCAATCACAACTATTTGTACTGCTCAACCAAGCAACCAAAACTGGCCTAGATATTAATCTAGGCATCAGGAATTCTGGCCACAAAAAGCTAAAGCTAATACTGTGGATTGGATTGTGGAGATTATGCCTTTTCCTCTCTTTAAAACAATGAAGACTCAAAGATATATGATTCATTTTGTAGAATTATATGCATATTTAAACACCTTGAAAGTGTTTAAAACTATACTGATGAGTATGTGGCAATTAGAATATGTATGAGTAATAAAAACAATTACCCCAATTATGATTAAATCATTTTTATCAAATTGGCACTGTAACTTGATACTATATCACTTAACTAGTTAAAATTAGTACATTTAGATATTTAATTAAGATAGTAATTAGCTGGTCATAGATAATTGAATATATTCTCAACTTTTTTACATGTAATATCTCCTTCTCCCTTATCTACCTTCTCATGATGACAACTTTAGAAAATGTATATTTCTCACAAGGAAAAGTATAAGTTAAAGGACATTGTGAAGAGAAATTGTAAATAGAGTTATTGCTGCACAGTTGTTATTAAAACAAAACAGAGATGTACTATTTATATATTTATTGGAAGGGTCATCAGGGTGAATTATAATTTATCATATGGAATTATTAACTTCAGATTGGTCAAATGATATAAAAACTTTATTTTTACAGGTGATGCTTTCTTATATTGCCCCAGGGAAAGCACTGTAATCATCACCACTGGTAGTTATTAAATAGCCATTTATAAACTGGCACTAAACAGGTTTCAGGAGTGATAGCTAAAATCCTCACCTTAAGGGCATAAATTTGAGTCAAATGTAACTATTAAAATATTTCTAGTAGATTAAAATATTCATATTTTATTGGGACAAAAAGCTTAGGTGCACTGTGCATGCAAATGAAGTACAATATATGACCCTCCCAATAGTTTTCTATTTCAATTCCAGAAATAACTGCTAGCTCCAGCATAAGCAAATATTTGAATAATGAAAAATAAATAAAGGCTGTGATTTTAATTTCAGAAAATGAATTATATTTGTAAATCATATAAAAGACAAAAGATATTTAAAACATGACTAAGAAAACCTTAAAATTACAGACACAGAACGTTAATAATATGGTAATTAAAATGGAATTCCCAATTACAATTGTATTCACAACTACCCCTTTAAAGAGAAAACTTTATGAAGCAAACTTATTACCTGATTTATAATCCTTTGAATTATATACAAGTTTTCAAGAACACATTTTTAAAAGGAATCCCTGAAACAAATTATTTTCTCTTTAACAGAAATAAAGATAATTATCAATGTAATTAACTTTGCTTGGGTGGTTCATCATTGACAAAAAGTTACATACTGATGAATAATTATCTATCCTATAGTAGTAGTTCCCAAACTTTTCTCTTTATTAAAATCACCAGAAGGCTTTTAAAAATCGGTATCTAAGTTGTTGTTTTTTTAAATACTCAGTTTTTTCAATACATAGCCACAAATTTGAAATCAGTTTTTTTAGAATAGTGTTTATCAATCTTAAAATTCAGTTTCTAATCCAAGAAGTCTGAGACAGAGTCCAAGATTCTGTATCCCTAACAAGCTCCCAAGTGATGTATTGCTGTAGGTCCTTGGACTTCACCTTGAGAAGCAAGGTCTTAGAGAACATTTGTCAATGCAGCATTACTCAAATACTATGTGAAAATTTAAAATGGTATGTGTTTTTCTGATAAGAAAGAGCATAGTTGTGTGAAATTTTTGATTTCTTTCTTCTAAATTGGTAATTTGTTATAGTGCTATTAATTTTATTAAATTAAGAAATTGTTGATAATAAGCTTAAATTACATTTAAAGTGGGTATTTAGAAGTACCTACTGATGTAGGAAGACATATTATCCTTTTGTAGATGTTTCTCTATGTTAAGTTTATTCTAATTACCAAGAAAGGTTATTTTTCTGTAGTATTTTCAAAGATTTAGGACATCAATGGAATTAGAATTTCTTTTAGTACACAAACATTTAAAATAATTTTATTATAATTTCTAGAAGTTTGTTCAATTTTTTAATGTATTATTTTTTGTGAACCAATCAAAAAATAAAGTCCAATTGTCTTCTTTCATATTAACCATGATAATAATACATTATAAACACCATTCATTTGAAATCTCAGGAGCCAGATCCTATATACCATTGGTAATCTACAGATTGTTTAGTGAAATCTGCTATATTTTGACTTCATTAGTCAAGGAATAATTTTAAAAGAAATGTAATCAATATGTATCCTATCCTTCTAATTCTGCACATTGTGTTCTTTTAACCATATGCTGAGGAGATACTAATAATGTTAATTTACCTCTTTAAATTTACATTGATCCTGTTAATTATATTCAGTAGAAAAATCTCATTTACCTTCACTTAATTACATTTTATTAATCAAAGCAATACATCTATGCAACCATTGCTTTCCTAGTTGTCTTCATATTTGATTAATACAAGTGGCTTTTTAAAATGGTCCTGTAGGTGTATTAAACATTAAGTGAAATGGTAATTGAACATATTTTGATTTTTTTATATGCATACATTTTTATTTTATATATTTTTATTTCATCTTATTATGGCGGATACAGAATTTCAGGTTACATACTTTGCCCATGTACCGCCTGTCCCCCCAAGTCAAAGCTCCAGGCGTGTCCATTCCCCAGAGAGTGCACATTGCACTTATCATGTAGGTATATACCCATCCCCTCCTCACACCACCCCCTCCCCGTGTCAGCACCTTCAAGCCTGACCACTCCCCAAACTGTGTGCAATGCACTCATCATGTAGGCAGACACCCATCCTCTCCCCCCACCCCCCACCTCAGTCTGATATCCGATTGGTATCGTTCCCAGATGTGATTTTAGGTCATGATCAGGGAAACCAATTTTCTGGTGAGTACATGTGATGCTTGTTTTTCCATTCTTGGGATACTTCACTTAATATAATGGGTACCAACTGTCTCAAGGAGAACCATAGAGATATCGTATCTCCGTTATTTCTTATAGCTGAGTAATATTCCATGCTATACATATACCACAGTTTACTAATCCATTCATGTATTGATGGACATTTGGGTTGTTTCCACATCTTTGCAATTGTGAATTGTGCTGCTATAAACATTCAGGTACATGTGTCTTTGTTATAGAATGACCTTTCTTCCTTTGGGTATATGCCCAATAATGGGATTGCTGGATCAAATGGCCAGTCTATGTCTCTTGAGTGGGGAATTCAAGCCATTCACATTTATTGAGAGAACTGATAATAAGTGGGACAGATTTCTGTCCAGCTTGTCGGGTAGAACTTCATTGCTATGTTTTCTCTCTTGAGCCATTGTGGTAGCAGGAATTTGATCTTTAGCTCTTGAGTAGTTTTATATTCGTGGGACTTTCTTGTGCTGATACATGCACAACTCTCTTTTTAGTACTTCTTGGAGGGCTGGTCTTGTCTGGGTGAATTCCCTCAGTCCCTGTTTATCTGAGAATGTCTTAATTTCTCCTTGGCATAGAAAAGTTTGCTTAGCTGGGTACAAGATTCTAGACTGGGCATTATTTTGTTTCAGAAGAGTGAGAATAGGGTCCCAGCCTCTTTCTTGCTTGTAAGATTTCAGTTGAGAAACCTGGCGTAATTCTAATGGGCTTTCCTTTTTATGTTACTTGTTTCTTTCTCCTTACAGCTCGAAGAAGGGACCCTTTAGTGGATATTTTGGTCAGCCTGATGACTACGTGGTGTGGTGTTTTCCTATTTGTTATGAATCTCCCAGGGGTCCTTTGAGCTTCTTGAACTTGTATGTCTACAGTTTTAGCAAGGCCTGGAAAATTTTCCTCAATTATGTCTTCAAATAGCTTGTCCAACCCTTGCTTATTATCTTCTTCACCCTCAGGAATGCCAATAACTCTCACATTAGGTTTCTTCACATAATCTCACATTTCTTGAAGACTCTGATCATTTCTCTTATTTCTTTGTTCTATCTCTGTGACTGACTTATTTAGTTGGAAAGAGTTATCTTCAATCTCTAAGATTCTTTCCACTGTTTGGTCTACCCTGCTCTTGAGACTTTCCACAATGTTTTGTAGCTCTCTGAGTGAATTCTTCATTTCTAGGAGTTCAGTTTGGTTTTTCTTCAATATTTCAATTTCTTTAGTGAATTTTTCTTCCAAATCCTGTATTTTTTTTTTGTGGTTTCTTTGTGTTGGTTATCCATTTTTTCTTGTATATTATTCAGCTTGTTTATAATCCATAATTGAAATTCTTCCTGTAACATGTTGGTATTTTGAGTCTGGTTTGTGTCAATTGGTTGAGAGCTGGTATTTCTCTTTGGGGGTGAGATTTCTGTTTGATTCTTTGTGCTCCCCGTGTTTTTTCACTGGGCCCTTCCCATCTAGATCTATCGTTAGATCTTTTATTACGGTTTTAGTCTGGTTAACAGCACACTTTATACTCTGTTCTTAGGCTGTGAAGCAGTCTAGGTATGTTGCTTCCTTTGTCAAGAGGGAGAGACTGTTGTGTATTGTTTTGAGTTTTTTCTACCTCAGTTAGGGGGCTGCGTCTGGTGGGTCCAGCCCTAGAGGATTAGAGTTACCCAAGACTGCTTTGGCGAGTTAAGTCACTGTGTTGTGGTCTTTCAGTAAGCAGGCAGGGTGCACACTAGTTGCAGGCAGAAATTCTTTCTGTTTGTTTTTTTGTTTGTTTTTCCCTTTGGTTCTTCCTCTATAGGGATGGTTTCTATCTCTTTCTGCAGGAAAGATACTAGCTACAGGGAGTGGACGGTGCCATCGCTCGCTCTGCGCCCTAGATGTTGCAGCTCCCATGGGCAAAATTCTGCCCTGGCCCAATGTCCCCAGGGACCAGGTTCCACACTCTCGCATCTGGAGAAGTACTCAGTGTTTACACAAGGGCAGGGTCCCTATAGAGGGTCTGCGGAGCAGGGGAGGGAGCCACCCACGGAAGCTCTTGGCACCCTATGGCTCCACAGTGGCTAGGCTGTGGGCCCCAAAGTGGTGACCACATGTTCACAGATCGCCAACGCTGGGGGTGACTGCTCATGGTCCAGCAGGCACCAGAGCTGGGGGCCTGGCGAGTTCCGAAGCCCACCGTGGCTCCCCAGCTAGAAGGCAAAAAAAGAGAAAAAAAAAAAAAAGGTAGAAAAAGCAAAGCAAGGCAAGGCAAGGCAAAGCAAAGCAAATCGAAAAAGAAAAAAGAAAAGAAGAAAAAAAATAAATAAATAAATAAAATCTGTAGTTCGGCGATCCTTTGCTTTTTTACACCTTAGCGCAGCTCCGTCCCTTCTCGCCGAGCACGGCCCCGGCTGAGATTCCCCAGTGTCCAAGCTGTTTTCCCGGTAATGTCTCCTGTCCACCATGTTTATGTAAATCCTGCACTCTTGGTGTAGGTTCAGAGATTAGCGGAGCGAGCCGCCCAGGGAGCCACTCGGTACCTTATGGCTCTGAAACAGCTAAGCTGTAGACTTCAAGATGGCGCCCACATGCCCACAGAAAGCCGGCACTGGGGGGAATTAATGTTCCGCGTTCGGCATGCACCAGAACCGGGGGCCTGGCGACCAAAGATGCCCACCGGGGCTGTCTGGCTAGTGAACCACCGAAAAAAAGCAGAAAAATACAAAAAAAAAAATCTATAGTTCGGCGACCCTATGCTTTTTTACTCCTTAGTGCAGCTCCGTCCTTCCTCGTCGAGCGCGGCCCCGGCTGAGATCCCCCTGGGTCCAAGCTGTTTTCCCGGTAATGTCTCCTGCCCACTGTGTTTATGTAGAGCCCACGCTCTTGGCGTGGGTTCAGGGACTAGTGAAGGGAGCTGCTAGGTACCCTATGGCTCCGCAGTGGCTACGGTGTGGATTTCAAGATGGCGCCTGAGTGCCCACAGAATGCCGGCACTGGTGGGGATTAACGTTCTGGGTTCAGCAAACACCAGAGCCGGGGGCCTGGCGAGCAAAGACGTTCACCGGGGGTCACCGGTTGGAGAACCACCGAAAAAAAAAGCAAGGAAATACAAAGAAATCCATTGTTCGGGGACCCTTTGCAGCTTTCCGCCTTGGCGCAGCTCTGTCCCTCCTCACTAAGCATGGTCTCAGCTGAGATCCCCCAGGGTCTAAGCTGTTTTCCCGAAAATGCCTCCTGTCCGCAAAGCCCCACGTCTCCCACAGTGATTCTGCACCGGCTTCAGGCAGGTCTCTAATTAAGTGGGTGTGGAGGTCAGTGGGGAGAACAAGCCGCTCTCCTAAGAGACTGCCCCTGCCCCATTCAATGGTGAGGCGGGTGTAGCCGTCCTGCACTCAGCTGTCTATTGTCTGTCCCGCACTCTCCAGAATTTCATGATCCTATTTCCCATTCACCTCAGACTTTTCTTGCTCTATGTGTCCCACGTTGATTCTCCGTGGATTCACACCGCTGTTCTTGTGGGAGAGCGGTCCTCTAGCGTTGTGGTAGGTCCAGATTCATGCCTTCCTCTCCAGGAGCACAAATCCAGGCATTCACCAGCACTCCGCCATCACCGCTCTCCTCCATATTTTGATTTTGAATATTGACATCCTGGTTTAGAAGAAGAATTTGTTATAATTCCCTAAAAAAGTGTTTCTTAACCATACTACTTTATAAAGCTGACTAGAATATGTTACCTATGTTTAAGTACTCTTTTTTGAACTCTTTAGAATCACAATCACCATTACCATCACAGCAACAATAAGTCTAAGTCATCCTTTGTTTGTTAGGGAAGGGAGGGTTTAATTAAAAATAACAATTTTTATTGAATTTTTAATCAGGATGGAACAGCCATAGAGCCTTTTTTGTTATAATTTATGAGCCAGTGGGAAGTACAAAATATAACAAATTAATGTGTATTGAAATCACCTATTGAAAGCATACCTCAGCTAACATTCCCTGGAATTGTAAAACTTAGGTATTCATCAGTGCATTAAACTAGCTCACACTTCCATGCAGTGGTTGAGGTGATTTAATTATTGTCATATTGAAAAGACACATGCTATGCTGGATGCATAATGACTTCTTGGGAAACAATGCCAATTAGACAGTCACTCCTATTACTGCTCCTGCAGCATGCATTGTTAACAAGTTTCACATGTCATGTTACCAAGACACCAAAGTGGAAGCATCCTTTTTCTTACTGGAAAAAAAATAGAAAAAGTTATTTAACATAATACCCTAATCTCCTCTATCAGTACGATATTACCTTTTTAGTTCTTAAATTTCTTTCCAAAAATGCTTTCATAAGTTTCATATAGTTTTAACCAAAATTTATCCTAGAATTTTGAGAACTGCAGAAGGAAATCAAGGTATATACATAAATTATATAAAATATGTAGATAAAAGTTATAATTAACAATTTTAGTTATTGTATATCTAGATATTTCACTATGGTGACACTAACAGTGAGAAAACATCACATTTTAAATAACACTGAAAGTTTTCAGTAAATTCCAAAACTGAAAATCAGACTTAAATTTATGATTTTTATGTCCTTTTTATATTTTGAAATAATTTTGCACATATAGAAAAGTTGCAGGATAGTACAAACATTTTTGCATACCCTTCACTCAGCATCCTGTCTTATTAACACTTTTTAGAATGATAGTGTAATTAAAATTAAAAATTAATTGAGTACCATGTTGATAACTAAGCTATAGGTTTTATTTATGTTTTACCAGCTTTTTCGCTAGTGTTATTCTGCTCTAGATTCCAATCTAGGATCCCAAATTGCATTTAGCTGTTATGTCTCTTCCAATCTGGGACAGTCCCTCAGTCTTTCTTTGTCTTTAATGACCCTGACTGACACTTCTGAAGAATGCTAGTCAGATCTTGTCTAGAACATCCCTCAATTTGGGTTTGACTGATGTCTTTTCATGATTAGATTGAGGATAGGCATTTTTTTTCCCACAAGAATAACATACAGCATTTTCTCTTCTCAGCAAATCATGTCAAGAATACATAATGTCAATATGTCTGGTTACTGGAGATCCTAACCTTGATCACTTGATTAAAGTGGTGTTTCTGTTTCTTATTTTCATTCCTATAGCTATTATATTGCTTTACTTTTATAATTAATAAATATCTCAAAAAAGATTCTTTGATACTATGCAAATATATTTTTCTTCAAATTTTTGATCATTAATTTTAGCATTCATTATGATTCTTGCCTTCTTCCATTATTAGTGTAGTGTTCTAATTATGATTTTCATTTCCTTCATTCCTTCTATGTTATTCATTGGAAATTTTCTGTAAGGGGGAATTATCCCAAGTCCCTCAATAATTTATTTATTCAATTTGTGTATTTATTTATAAAAATATGGACCCATAGATATTTATTTCATCCTGTAGCTTACAATATAATATTATTGTTATCATGTATGTTGTTGCCCATATTGTTCCAAGTTTGGCCATTGGGAGCTCTTTTAGAATTCCTTCCAGGCTTTCAACATGCATGCATCTGTCTGTCTATTGCTATATCTGTCTATCTATCTATCTCAGCATTTTTCTATTATATTTTCTGGCACCATAAGATGCTCCAGGCACAATGCGATTTTTTCTTCCGCAACCCCATAATCAATCATTTCTCCAAGGAACCCATGTTTTATAGAGAATGGTATTTAAAGGCCAAAATCAGTGTACTAGTTGTGCTCATTGCTGCATGACTATTATTATTACTAGGCTCTCTGTCTCTTAATAGACAGAGCTAGGAAATATAATCAAGTATACTTACTGAGGCATACATGTACATCTGTATTGATATATGCACCTATTTACTGGAGATAGATAGATATATCTATTTGTAAAAAGCTAGTAAAATATAAAATAGTCTTAGAATTATAATCTAGACATCTGTGAGAAAAAAATTACTAAATATTATTAATATTAGAATATAGTACCTATGTCCAGGATTTTTTTTCTATAGACTTATACTGCCCACACAAAACACTATTTTCCAAATAATTTACAATGGTTTATTCTTTTCATCGCTACCTTCTTTTGTGTAGTTATTAATTTGAAATATAGTTAAGTTCATTTGTAACTGTTATTCTACTTTCGGTTCCTCTGTGTTAGCACTGAATTGCGATCCCTCAAAATGGGTATATTGAAGCCCTAACCCCCAATATGACTATATTTGAAACTAAGGATGTTAAGAGTAATTAAGGTTATATGTGATCTTAAGGGTTGGGCCCTAATCCAATATGACTAGTGTCCTCATAAGAAGAGTAAGAGACACCATGAGTGTGTGCACACAGAGAAAAAGGCCATCTGAAGGCACAGCATAAAGGTGGCCATCTGCAAGCAGAAAAAGAGGTCTCAGTAGAAACTAACCCAGCTGGCACCATGATCTTTGACTTTCAGCCTCTTGAACTGTGAAAAAATAAAGGTATGTTGTTTTAGCCACTCAGTTGTTAGTATTTTGTTATGGCAGCCCTATCATTCTAATACACTCTTCTATCCTGGCTGATATTTTAAAAATTTAAACACAGCAAAATTCATTCTTTGTAGTGTACAATTATGTATAATTTGAAAACATTTGTATTAAAATAATATAGAGTCACAAGAAGTTAAAACAGTATTACAAAGAGTTCCCAAACTTTCTTCTTCTACTGTTTACTAGTAGTATCCTATTACATAGTTATAATATCAAAACCAGGCAATTGGCTTTGATATAATATGTAATTCATGTTTTCATGAGTGTGTGTGGATGCATATATGTAATTCTATGAAATTTCTTTACCTATTAAGATTTGGGTAGCTATCACTGTAATCAAGATACAGAACCATACCATTGCCACACACACACACAAAAACCTTTCTTATATTATTTATCTATAGTTACACCAATGGCCCCTGGCACTAACCTCTGTCAACCACTAACCTGTTACCTATCTCTATAATTATTCATGTCAAAATATTTCTATAATTATTCACTTCAAATATTATATAAATGTAATCATATGTTATATAAACTTTTGAAACTGGATTTTTTATTATAATATCCTTGTGACATATCCATACTGTTGTGTGTATCATTTATTCATTTTTTACTGCTGAATAGTATTCATAATTCTAGGGATTTTGAGCAATGCATGGAGTTACATATCTATCACCACAGTAATGATACAGATGTTTCCTCACTCTAAATATTCCCTCATGATGTCCTTTGGAGTCACCCTCTATCTTCACCTTAAACCCTGATACCTATTGATATTTTTTTGTTCTTTTTTTTTTTTTTGCATTTTCCAGAATGTCATATAAATTAAATTGTACAATATGTGTGGGTTGAATACATGTGTCTCCCAAAAATTCATATGTTGAAACTCCACACCCAATATAATGATACTATAAGGTGAGGCCCTTAAGAGTTAAATAATATTAGATGAGGTCATAAGAGTGGAGCACTCATGAATGCAATTAGTGCCCTTTTAAGACTCAAGAGAGCTTGATTCCCTTCTCTGATCTCTGATCTCCACCATGTAAGAATACAACAAGGAGTCAGCAGTATGCAACCCACAAGAGAACTCTTACCAGAACTCATCCACAGTGGCATCCTGATCTTGGACTTCCAGCCTCCAGAACTGTGGGAAATAAATTTTCATTGCTTATCAGCCACCTGGTTTATGGTATTTTGTTGCAGCAGCCGAAATGTACTAAGACACAATATGTATGCTTTTCTGTCTTATTTTTTCACATAATAAAATGCATCTAAGATTCACTCAAGTTGCACCAATCAATAGTTTTTTTGTTTTTTTTTTTAATAGCTGGGTATCATTGAATTGCATTGTTAGAAAACTACAGTTCATTTTTTCATTCACAGGTGATGGAATTATGGTTGTTTTCTGTTTGGGGCAATTACAGATAAAGTTGCTATAAATAGTTGCTTAAAGGTTTCTATGTCAACATAAGTTTTCATTTCTCTTGGGTAAATACCCAGGGAAGGATTTCCCAGCTCTTATTTCTGTGAAGAGAAAATCAAGAGTGACTGCCCTCTATCTGCCTCCTGACAGGAGAAGATGGTCTTCTAGGGAAAGTTGATCTGGATTAGCAACTTTTGGGGCTTCCAGATGCCTGTTTTTCACTGCTGCTTTTTTACCTTACTTATCCGTCTACTTTTTTCTTCACTTTTTTTTTAATTTCAAAATACTAAGAGGGCACAAATGTTTTTGTTACATAGATACCTTGTATAATTCTTAAGTCAGGGATTTTGCTGTGCACATCACAAGAATAGTGTTCATTGTACCCTACACAATTATCCCTCACCCCACAGCCTTCTCCCCTTCTAATTTCTGATGTCCTTCTATCTTTTTGTGCCATGTGTACTCATAATTTACCTCCCACTTACTAATGACAATATATGATGTTTGATTTTCCATTCCTGAAATACTTCACTTAGAATAATGGTCTCCAGTTCAATCCAAGTGGCTGCAAAAGATGTTATTTCATTTCTTTTTATAGTTGAGTAGTACTCCATGATGTGTGTGTTATCTAGAAATATAATTTCATATCTACTGTGATTTACACTGTTTATGTTCTAGCATTCCCATCAGTAACTTTCAGTTGCCCAGTCCTTTGGCTAATTGATCATTGACTTCACTGACTTTGTTATGCTTTACAAAAAAAGAATTCTTTCTACATAGACAACATAGATATCTAATAATAATAGTAATTAAAATAAACAGCCTCCAAATTGTCCATGAGAGTAATCATTGTTTCTATTTTTAAACCATAGAAGTAAGTATTTCAGAAGGTTTCCAAGTGACATATTTGACATTTATAATTATAATCATCCAAACATACAATTAGACTAATCATACAGAACCAACAACATCTCTGTTAAATGGCCTTTATGGAACATACTCACTCGAAAAGTCAATATAACTTCATTTTGAGGACTCTTGTTAGAGTTCCCTCTGAAGAACTCTAATTATTTGGATAACTTTTTTTCACTTTATAAATTGATAAACAAATGGGGCTCAATTACTTGTTCAAATTCATTCAGTAGAATAGGCATATAAACAGATCACCTAACTTCTTTACATTTTTATTAGGTGACATCAAATAATGTGTTAAATAAGTAAAGACACCTATCTTCAAGTTATTATTTTGAAAATTATGCTGGTGTTAATTTAACAATAGGAAGGTATTCTATATGGACATAATGAACACCCATGTTTACTCACTTGTATAAAATTTCTAAAGTTCAGTTTAATTTTATATTAAATTTGGTGAAAATAACTTACCTATTATTTTAATTTTATTAAAATAAAATAACCTAAAACTTTCATGCGTACAAGGAATTAAATGTTTTTATAATGGTGCAGTATACGACACAATATTGACGCATATTTACTTTTTTGACTGATTATTGTTATAATCCTCTCTTTCACAAGAAGTGAAGAAAATTAAATGCTCATTAAGGATTCTTCTTAATGATACTCCTTATATATCACCTTCATACCTTGTAGCTACTGTATTTGGATTATTTCAAAAATGGATTAAATTCCTGCAGTTATCTGTAGCATTCAGAAGTTTTGTTTTCATATGAAATGGTATATCTGAGTACAGACAAAAAAATCTTTTCAAGTTTTATGGTTGCTGTGAGCATTTGCTCCTACTGAGGATCAGCTGCCTTGAGCTGCAAAGAAATCACAACCTTCCATCCTCCTGCTAAGGAGAAAATCCAAAATGGCAGAGGGGAACTTTTTAGCTCCTAAGATAACTTGTGAAGACCTTTACTACTTTAAAATCTATTTTGTACAGGACAATGTATGAAAATTCCAGTAATAGAAACACAGCTTATTAAACAGAGACCAATCCCATCAACACAAATCAAAATTCAAAGTAATGGAGAGCAGTAGTTGTGAAAATAAGGTCCAAAAAACCATATAATCTTATTTTCAAGTTAAGTAACTTCCTTCAATAATATAAAATAATCTGGCTTTTATAATATCAAGTTTACATACTTTCTAGTAAGCAAAGTTTTTTATATGGTAAGATTTTTCTGATCTGGCCTTCAAAGAGAGTTTTGCACTTTCTACTGCATAACATACATCCTTTAAAATCATTATTTTATGAAAACAGTTAAGTTATATAATTATAAAAACCAAATATTTGTATGTATATCACATAATATATTTTATATGCATACATAATGTTGAGATAATTATCACTAAAATATTAATGTCAATAATATGGTTAATTCACTTTTATGTTTATATTTTGCAAATTGATATTTGTTTTTCCATATTGATATTTATACAAAACAAGCACAAAAAGAAACAAACTATTTTATAATGATTCTTAAATATAGATTTACAATCCTGATATATTTCTAAATTCCAGACCTATGAACTCATTTATATTGGATATATATGTTTACAAGTGTAACATTCATTTGAGACTTGCATTATAAAGTAAAACTCTTTACTTCTACCATCAAACTTGTTTCTTCTACAATATCAACCCATCTGAGTAGGTGATAATTTCAATGGTCCAATCTCTCAGGGCAAATCTAGTGCAGTTGTCTTTGATTCTGCTTTTTAGCAATACTTCAAATTCAAACCTTGACAAAATCCTGCCAACTTTAACTTTAAAACATACAAAGAATCATCACTTTTCCCCACCTAGACTGCAGATATCTTAGTCTAAGTCATGGCATCTCTGGCCTACATCTTCTAAAAGGTCTCCCTGTTCTTATGCCTGCTCATCTATGGTCCATATCCAACATCACAGAGTCAACCTTTTAAAAAATAGGTCAATTTTTGCCATCTTCTGTTCAAAATCATCACAAATGTTATTTAATATTTATCAGCATAAAATTCCAAATCCTATCATAATATTCAGAGTCTACTTGATATCAGATTTCACCCATTTTATGCTTTATTTTCACAGATAGAATTGTGATTTTCTTTAAAGTTTACTGTAATTATCCACAGATGTGCATTTCCTACCACACCTTCCAGAGAGAGATAAGATAGAGGCCGATAAGTAGTAATAACAAATTTTTACCTCGGGTTTTCAGGAAAGTCAGTATTCCTATTTTGTCCTTGGTCTTTCTCCTTCCAGTGTTCTGAAATATACGTATATCATTTAAATTTGGCAGCTATCTTATAACCATGAAGACAAGGATCATACCTTATGGATAATGTAAAATGTACCTAGAATGACACAGTATTTGATGAAAAACTATAGCCATTATAATAGGCCTAGACCTCTTGTTATGTTATAATGTTTTTAAAAATACATATTTAAAAGATAAATTACTTCCTATTTGAGTTTTCTATTTAATGTACCTGGACTCAGTCCCCAATGAATACATGTAGTCTTTAGAGGTCTAGATTTATCTACACTTAACTTGGTTACTTGCCTGTATTAGTTTGCTAGGACTGCATTACGTAGCACCACAAAACTGGGTGAATTAAAACTACCAGAAATTTGTCATCTCACAATTCTGGAGGATAGAAGACCAGACCAGAATCAAAGTATTAACAAGGCCATGCTTCCTCTGAAACTGTGAGGAGAAAACAGACAGAGGAGAAGCCAATGTGAACACAGGCAAGAAACTGGAGTTACACAGCCACAAGCCAAGAAATCCCTGGTACCACCAGTTGCTTAAAGAGGTAAGGAGGAATTCTCAGCTAGTGTCTCCAGAGCGAGTGTGGTCCTGCTGAAACCTTAATCTCACACTTGTGGCCTCTAAACTGTGAGAGAATAAATTTCTGTTGTTTTAAGCCACCTAGTTTGTAGAAATTTGCATGCAGTAGCCTCAGGAAACCAATACAGAGCTTTTGCATTAAATGTCCCCTTTTTTTACAAATCTGCTACATATTTTGCTGCCTAACTACATTCAGGTCTCACAGGCACTTTTTTTATTGTTGTTGTTTTTGAGACAGAATCAAACAGATTCAACACAGTCTCACTCTGTTGCCCTGAGTAGAGTGCCATGGCATCAGCCTACCTCACAGCAACCTCAAACTCCTGGGCTCAAGCAATCCTCCTTCCTCAGCTTCCCAAGTAGCTGGGACTACAGGCATGCACCACCATGCCTGGCTTTTTTTTTTTTTTTTCCTATATATATTTTTAGCTGTCCATATAATTTCTTTCTATTTTTAGTAGAGACGGGGTCTCACTCTTGCTCAGGCTGGTCTCAAACTCCTGAGCTCAAGTGGTTCCCCTGCCTCAGCCTCCCAGAGTGCTAAGATTATAGGCATGAGGTACCACGCCCGGCCAACAAGTACTTTTTTATCAATATAATTTTCATCATCTTACACATCACTTATCTTTTTGTAATTTTGTGTCTTCCTCTCTCACATGAATAAAAGAATCATGAGAGCTAGGAGTCTCCTCTCATCAGCTTCTGGGGGATGTCTACATTAGAGTAGGCACACAATAAATATTTCATTGATCTAATGCAACCAATTAGGAACTAATAAATATTGATTCAACTAATGAAAAAGCTAAAGACAATAAACTGACCCTTAAATTTTGTGTTTTTAATTAATATTATTTTAATCATTAGAAAAGACAAGCCATGAGTTTCATCATTACATCTCAATTATCCTTTATGATGCTAGGAAATGGTATTATCAATAATATGGAATGGATGGAAGATAAGAACACTAAAATTTATTGTTACAGTTTCACTTTCTAAGCAGCAGTTTCTTCAATCCACTTCTTATAAGAAAGAAATATTGAATTCAAGCAAACATGTTTTTTTAAAATATAGACCATATGGATTTTTATAAAGTAAGCTAATGTTTATGAAACATATCAGTTATTTACTTTTCCACATAAGCAGCTATGCAATAATAAATTTATTCACATCAACAATGTGTTGCTCACAACATATATACGTATCCCTTCACTTGCCGTCTCATTGATTTGTCAGCTCAGTCCAGATGCTTGCAATGAATGGCCTTGAGACATGACTTGGCAAAAAATGGATAAAAGAAAAAGAGTCCAGAGAAAGAGAGTTGTCAACTAAAAAGTTCTTGGTATCCTCAAAATAGAGCATTATTAGCAGAGTTTCTATGAAAAAATAATGTGAACAAACACTATTGAGTAGTTTCATGGATCTATAACAGGTGTATTTAATACATCTGAGATAATAAAATGCCTATGCTAAGGTGATGGACATCTAAAAAGAGCAAAAATATCCTGAAATAACTATGGAAAATTATAGAAAACTAGTTAACAGCTACATCTGTAACCAATTATAATTACAGCTGAATTTATCAATGACAACATTGCATCCTATTTTTTTTCATTCATTCTACAAATATTTATTGGTACATTACTAGGTGCCAGACACTGTTACAGGTGCTTTGGGAAATGACAGTTAACAAAATAGACAAAATTAAAATTATATCTAATGAGAATGTTTTGCGATTCACACAAGATGATATGTACAGTTCCCAGAGCACAGTAACTACTAATAAATGTGAGACACAAATTTCTCATATTTGCTAAACTAGTGTTGGTAAATATAAATAAAGCCCTAATAAAGGGTGGTTGAATTAAACTGAATTACATTATGGAAGAGGAAGCAACCTGTGTTACTGATTAAAAACATAAGGACATTGATAAAGTCATGAATAATTAAATCAAAATAGATTAATGAAGAAAAATGAAAATGTCTGAATATCTGAGGTCTATTCTTAACTGTTGAGGCTGACATTGAGCAGTGGTCATGACAGTCCTCTTCAGGTCTGTGGCAAAACCACAAGTTGCCTTCCCAGTATTCATTCTCCCTCTTTCTTTTTTGTTCTCAATTTTATGTAGGTTATCATGCTTTGTCTAAATCAATAGGATTACATATTGCAGCATTCATTGTGTAAGAAATCTTAAATTTAAACCAGAGAGGTTGATGTTGTACAAGCTTAGCAAAATTTTGTGGAACTTAAAGAAGAATTTAAGGGGTAAAAAGAAAGCCTATACTGCCCCTCTCTAGTTCTAGTAATATATAAACTGCATAACCAGAAATGTGCCATTTAAACAACAACAAAAAAAATGTATGTAAACAACTAAAATTATATCCGGATAGTGTCAAAATATAGCCATCTTCCAAGGGGTGTTCCAAAGCTTCTTTTCTTAAAATAAGTTGTTTCATTTTTTGAAATGTTCATATATGTCTCACAAAAAAATCCTCTTTTTAAAAAAATATTTTCAAAATATTATAAAATAGTATATATGTATGTATGCCTCTGGGTCTCTAAATATTATGATATTTGTGGCTAATGTCTCTATCTGTTCATTTGTTAAACTATTTTAAGGGTGATTTTAATATCCAAAATTCACTCATGATCTTAAAATCATCTTATCAGTCCAAAAAAATGGGTTAATGTTTATCTTTCTAAAGCACACGATTCTAGTAAATATAGGAAATCAACATTTATATAACAATTTGACATGTAAGAAGAAAAGTTGCTATTTAAAAAAATTTATAACTAAAATTATATCTTAATATACATTAATCAGAATTTTATTTTTTTCCTTAGAGTGAAGACCCAGCATATAAAAGTGGTTTTCATATATTAGTTTAATACACATTAAGATTCTTTATGTGGAGCTAGCTAGCTAGCTATATAGAGCTATTTTGTATACATTTGTGTTCACAAGAACACATGCATATACCTACAGATTGAATGTCTGTTTCTGATTCTCTTTTTCAAAATAGAAACTAGAATACTTTAGAATGAATTAGTACATACCATCAGAGACAACACTAAAGGCATAAGTGTTTTCATGTCTGCTGTATGGTAGCCAGAGCTATTCAGTTTTGCTTTAAGCTTCTTCTGAAAAAACTACCAAGAGACTGCATTCTTATACCACTGGGGGTACCTCTTATGGTACATATTAATTTATACTGGCAGGGAGTTTGGAAGACAGCCATTTCCTAGCTTTCCAAGTATAAATTGTACAGTTACAAATGTTGTAGCACCATGTAGCTACAGAAAATTTGAAACCATTAAAAATAAAAGTGAATTACTCTTAATTTCTTAGAGTTGGTACGTAAAGAATTGAAAACTCATAAAATTTTCAGATTGGGATCCTAATTTTAAATCTTACTTGAGGAAATTAGCCAAAATAAGTTAGGTTTTGTGTTAGTGCAGACATTTAACTTTAAAATTTGGAACTACTAAATGACTGGCAAAGAAACATATGTATATTAAAAAATCGAGATTGCTTGTGAAGAACCTTTGCTTGTTCAGTGATTCGCAATCTTATGTATCAAAGTATATAAAAACCATTAATATATTTTCAGTGTCACTGGCAAGAGTCCCATAAAATATCATTTCTATTCAGTGGCTCACAGTGAAATGGTTTAAAATATGAATTTAGGGGGGGAAAGAAAGGAAAAAAATGAGATTTATGACCTGAATTGCACATACAAAGATATCACTTTAATAGAGTTTTAAAAGCATTTTATTCAATTTCAATATTCCAAATTTGAAAGATAATTAATCTATTTCAACTATTCATACCTCTCCATAACCCAGTTTAAGCCAGTTCCCACAAGAAATATTAACTCTCATTATTGTTGAAAATTACATATTTTTCAATTAACCCATTGATTTTCTAATTACTCACCCTACCTCTGGAACATTCTACAGTGAGCTTCACTAGAGGTCAAAGGAAAATATAATGGTACATTTTGAATTCTGATTCTTTTCATCTACCCACATGATAATTATATTTATAAATTGTATTGTGACAAATATTGTTTTATTGTCAGTGAATATGAATGGTAAAATTATAGAAATATTGCTTATTTTTAAACACTCAGGAAAGAACAATAATCTTCAAAGCAGTCACCTTGGGAAACTTTAAATCCAATGGTATCCTTGTCATTTTTGGACATTGTATTTCAATTGTTTATTTTTTTATTGGTTTTAAGGTTCTAGCTATAGCAATTATTATTCCTTTGAAGGCAAATATGATTTTTAAAAAGGAAAACCCAGTATTTGAATAAGTATATGGTAAAAATAAATAATGCAAAGTATTACCTCTTGGACATAACACTATTCAGGTTCCAGTACTAGTGGAATTTAGTCCTGTGACTATAAATAAAAATTGCATGGCTTTAAACAATTTAAATGAACTCTCAGGCTTAGGGATATTTTTTCTCCAAAATAAGACAGTTTATATCAACTTTGTCTGTTGTTCTTAAAGGGGAATTAAAATATTAAATTACCTGTGCATGTAAAACAGGTTGTATTTATTTAAATACGAAAAAATACTATATAACACATAAGCAAGAAAAAAGTGAAAATTCCTTGTAATCTTTCTTTCTGCGAAAACAATTAGTATATATTTATGTATGTATGTGTGTGCATGTGCATGTGTATATTAGAAAAATAAAGAAAAGAGAGACATTTTAACAAAAAAAGTAAATATTTTCTGCTTCTGTCCAAGATGAAGTATCAGGAACCAGATTTACCATCTAGACTTAAATAGGAAATCCAGATAACGTATGTGAAAAACTCTTTTTAGTTATAAAGTCATAAATACAGGCAGCAGAGAACTATGAGTCCCTGAGAAAAGGGGCAAAAAAATAAAATAAATAATTAAGGCTTATGATTATAACACCTTCCTTACTGCCTGAAGGCAGTTTGAATGCTTTTGTATGGAGATGGAAAACTCAAATGAAACTCCTCTCACAGTAATAAATAATTACAAAAGTGAGCAGAAAACCAATAAGGGTATAGAAGACTTGAATACTTTGTCCTAACTAATATTTATGGAACACTGTAACCAACAGTAATATAATACATCTTTTTTCCAAATGCAGATGGACTAGCCACCAAAGTAAATCATAGCATGCACCATAAATCAAGTCTCAATAAATGTAAAAGGAATGAAAGCTTACACTGTATATTATCTAAACACAAAAAAATTATAAAAGAAATCACTAGTAGAAACTTTCTGCTGGCATCTCGTTTCTCTTTCTTTGGGATTCCATTCCATCTCTCTCTTTCTCTCTCTCTCTCTGTCCCCTAAGAAGTCTAAAATAATTGTTTAGAATCAGAATATAGTTGCATTTCAAATATCTAAAAAAAAAAAAAAATTCTGGAAAATTCTCACATATGGAAAATTAATCAAAAAACTTCAAAATAGTCTATACTTCCAAGAAGAAATACAAATAAAAGTTTGAAAATATATTTAAACTAGATAAAAAAAAATTTAAATAATAAAATTTTTCAATATACCTAAAGCAGTATTTATAGCAAAATATACAGTATTAATAAATTGCATTTGAAAAACAGAAAAGTCTAAAATCAATGGCCTAAGCTTTCTTACAGATTTAGAAACTTAGAAAATAAGAGCAAATTAAGTTCAAAGTAAGCAGAAAAAAGAAATTAATAAGTATAAGAATAGAAATCAATGGAATAAAAACTGAAAAATGGAAAATCAACAAATGAAAAGTTTCTGTTTTGGAAACATCAATAAAATTGATTAAAGTATAGCCAGACTGATCATGAAATAAAGCCAATGTTAGAGAAAAGAAAAAACATTACAGATGTTACAGACATTATAAAGATAATATGAAAATATTATGAAAAATTTTATGCTAATAAATCCAAGTTAAATATGAACATATTCTTTTAAAGACAGAAACTATCAATATATGTATCAATGCAACAAAATATTTATAGAAGAAATAGATAATCTGAGTAGTTCTATTTCTACTTGAAATTTGAATTCATAATTAAAAATATCCTACCTAAGGTTAAGGAAAATATAGTACAAATTCTACCAAATCTTTTCCAGAAAGTGAGAAATGATAATACATCCTAACTCATTTTATAAGACTAGCACTAATACCAAAAACAGAGATAGACATCACAAGGAAAGAAGACCATTACCTTCCATGAATATAGACACTTCCCAAACTTAAAATATCAGCAAGTAGAATTCAGTTATTTATCAAATGAGTAGTATATTATGATGAATTCATCCCCAAAATGTACAGTTTAAAAATGAAAATTCAATCAATATAATTTGCATCCTGAACAAATCAAAAGGCATATCATTTGAACATTTCTATAGATGCAGGAAACCATCTGAAAGAATTCAATGCACATTCATGATAAAATCTTCAACAAACTAAAAATTGAATAAAAATTCCTTAATTTGAAAAGAGAACACTTATAAAAACCTATAGATAGCATTATGCTAAACAGCAAACGCTTAAAGGCTTTATCCAAATATCAAGAACAAATCAAGAATATGTGTTTTTACTATTTTTAATTAACATTATACTATACATCCTAGACAGTGCAAAAAGGACATAAAAATTAATAAATGGAATACTTACTGGAAAGGAAGAAATATAACTGTCAATTTTAGTAGGTGGCATAGCAATTTATATAAAGAAATTGAAGAATCCACAGAAAAGCTCCTAGAACTAATTAGTAAGTTTAGCAAATTGGTACATACTGTACCAAAACCAAGTGTAATTCTGTATAATAATAATTAAATACAAATTGAAATTAACAACTCTTTACAACTGTGGAATGCTTAAGAATAAATTTAACATTTTGAAACAAATATGTAAAAGATCTGTTAACTAAAATGTTAAAAACACTGCTGAAATTAAAGAAGACATAACCAATGAAGAGATATACCATGTTATGAATTAGTAAACTCCATATTGTTGAAAAGATCATTCTGAATAAATTAATCTATAGATTGCATGCAATTCTAAAGAAAAACCTAGTGGGCTATATTTCTGGAAGGTGAAATAAAAATTGACAATGTGTTTTAAAAATTTAAATGGAAAATCACAAAAATTAGGATTGTGTGAAGTAAAAACAAGTTTTGAGGGCTTCAGTTATCTGGTGTTAAGATCAACTACAAAGCTACAGTAATTGTGACAATGGGTTAGTTCATTGAGAAACAGTGGAAAGTCCAGAAATAAATTTACCTGTATAAGGGGAAGTGATTTATAACAAATACAAAAAGAAATTTTAATTGAGAAAAGAGTGTCATTTCCAAAAATGTTAAAACAATTGAATATTGATTTTTTTAAAAAGAATCACAAATATTAACCAACACCATACAGGTCATGTCTACAAATCATTAGACACAGATATTCTTATGGTGAGTAATATCAAATCTTCCATAAGGAGAAAATTTCAACATTTCCCAAACTGTTCTCAAAACAAAAATGGTTTATAAGTCATTCTATAAAATATAACATAACTTTTACACAAAAAATAAAAAAATAATAAAAATTAATGCCAACAATACAAAATTAATGCCAATATTTCTTATAATGAATTTCATGCACTGATGATTTTTTTGAAGGTGAGAGAGAGACAGAGAGAGAGAAAGAGAGAAAGAAATCAGAGTGGGACTGATTAAAAAAAAAAATCCATGGCCCAAGAGTTTTATGATGTATGAGCTAAACAAAATTAAAAAGTGCTTTCTGTCTATAGGATTTCTAATGACCTATGATTAAGTTCCAAAACCTTTTCAATTTTTTCAGTCTCCCAAATTCCATCTTAATCCTTCTCACAAACAGACCTCATTATTTACATATAGAAAAACATCATCATTACTTAATTCTTCTCTATTTCTAAATTATTTAGTTGCTTGTTTCATCTGGTTTCCTTTTCCTCATTCCTGAGTTTCTCTTAATTCTTTTCAAAACTAAAGTTTGATAAAGGACCAGGTTAAAAAATAGCTTTCCTTCACTTTGCTCTATTTATTCTTTTTCTTACCTTCTACTCCCTTGCTTTTCCAATATTTTGCATTCTGCTCTCTTTGATTTTACTTTTACCTTCACCTTTTATCTTTATGTACACAAAATAGAGTGTCTCTCAACTTTACTAATTTTATGCCATCATCCTCTTTTTCATCACTGAACTCTTCCACAGAATAATCCATGTGTTCTGCTTTCACTTATTTATCAGCAATATATTCTTAATAACATACTTTCTAATTTAATTTACAAAACTAATCCATTTTAATTTACAAACACTGCTGTCTGCCTCTCTTTCATTCTTCATGGAAACAGCAAGGACTCTGAGACATACTGGTTAGTAAGTCTCATAGATAAGAGCTATCTCATAGGTAACTTATCTACGAGTATGTCTTGTAGATAGTTGGCTTCTGTAGTACTTTGGTCCCTTGTCTATGAAAATTTATTTATTTCATACAATTGTTTGATAAAAGATAGATGTAGAAATACTTGGTAAAGTGTTTGACTCATTTTACTTTAATTACTCTTTGTAGTTTCTGTTGTTAGTTTTTGAATTTGTTTTTGAATATTAGGATTTGAGATTCCCTGGTTAACACATCACAGTTTTATTACTTTATGTTTTTTTTTTGTTTGTTTCTTTTTAACCATCTTAATCAGTATTGTTCATTGACAAATTAGGATTTTAAGCATGTCAGGAAGTATAAAAAAGTGAGATGATCCATTGAACTCAACAGGTGGCTTTAAGGGGATCAGAGAGAATGTAGGTGGCCTAAAGAAAGGTGGAGCTTACTTAAATTTGGGTCAAAATAGACTGCAGTGCAGAGAGGAGGTCATCCAGACAGGCATAGCAAAAACAAGATCATGAAAAATAAACTGGAGGAATATGATCCAAGTGCTATGTTAAATGGTTGAGTAAATGATGAACAAGTCACAGTTACTGTGCTCAGGGAATACATATCTCACTGATGATAAAAAATGCAATTAAACATCCAGTAGAGGTGATAAGGAAGAGTAACTATGATTTAGGTATAGGAAGCCATGGGAACCAAAAGAAGTGACAAAAACCTGGACTTGGAGACTTAGGAAGAAATCCTTGAGGAAATGGAGTTCAAGCTGAGATTGAATGGCCTTTTATTAAAAGAAAAAGAATGTGCAAGTATTTTGGAAGGAGTGAAAATACTGCCTTGTGAGAACTTTGTATTGGTGGCGTACAGGTGTGAAGTGACTGTGAAAGTAGAAGAGGCAGGTTAGGTCAATTAATGCTAGGTCAATTAAAGCTAGGTCAATTAATGCTAGATCATATGGGGTCCTAAGAACCATGTTAAGGCACTTGGTTTTATCCTTAAGCAAAGAAGTGACAGTAAAGTCCTTCTATTTTTACAATATGCAAGTCATGAAAAATCTTAGGCAGAAAATATATTTCTTGAAGTCTATAACCTATATGTTAAAGGAGAGATCAGGAGCATCTGATTTTCTGTTAGTCATACCAGGAAGCCCACATATGTAGCCCTTTGAACAGCTGGAAAAACCCATGAATGATAATTCTAACTCTACACCATAATATTAAAACAAGAATTCTGAAAGAGTGAAGTCTCTGCTCATGTTTTATAATAATGATACAGAAAATCCTAAGAAAAAAGAAAGGACATAAGAAATAGTTATTTCAGGTTAAGAATTATTAATTAGTCTCAAATTTTGTCAGAAAGCGTTATAAAATACAGAATAAAAATGTTTCCCTTTTAATTTTAATAACTATATTTTATCACCATTTTCAATTCCTTCCCCAGATACCTGACTACAACCTTCTAAAGTTTTGAAAAGGTTTCCTTAAATATTTCTGGCTCTGAAATTCCATGTTGATAATTTTTGACTAACAGAACTAAGTACATATTTCCTAGATGTGGATGTATTCTTTTGAAAATAATTGGCATGATTATAAGCATCTTTATTTTCTGGCAGTGACCCAAAGATGCTAAGGAAAGCATACAAAATGCTAGGAGTGTACGTTAACATTATTATATACTATTTTGTATCTGTTTAATTTTATTCACAAATAAAATTTGTGTTACAGTTTTGGTGATTTTTTTTTTGTGAGGAGGGGTTGGTCCACATTTTGAACTGTTTCATAGTTAGCCATTCTTCAACTCGTAAATGTAATCATTGTTAGACACAGAAGTAACGCATTATGGTCATTTTCTAACTTTAAATTTCCTGGCTTATCAAATTTTCTTTTATGTTTAAGGACAACAGCATTTTGTTCATTTCTATTTAACAGTTTTGAAAAACTGAGACATTTGTACTCTAGTCTTCTGAGGAACTTTGAACTCAACCTACTTCAAAAATAGCCACTGACTAAGGTCTGTGTGGAGGCCCTAATTGGTATGAGTGAAGCACAGAAGATAGCAGCTAAATTTGTATGCAAGAGTCAGTCTAAGAAGTATGACACTCGGAGTGAAAATAGAAAACAGCAAGCCAACAGTTCAGATCTAGTCATCCAAATGGACTCAAGGTCACTTCCGTTTGTCTACCTTTCTTACAAAGAGTTACTTAGAGATGGGAGATGGAAGAAATGAATTTTTCATGAAATATACTGCCTGAGGAAAAGGAAAACAAAATATCTATTCCATTGTGTAAACCCAGAGCAAAGCACAAGGCTGGTGGATTACAAAATGTCAAAGGCAAAGCTTGACTCTTTCTTCCAACACACAGTTGGATGAATGAAGCTTGGCAGTGACTAATAATGTATCAATATCCTTGGAAATAAACCTGGATAATAAAGAAGCATGGGAAAATATCAACCTATCCCCAAGGAATGATTCAGAATTCACTGTATCAAGAACTAAATCCAGAATATTCTTTCTATAATATAGAAATTAAATTTTAATTCATAATTATAAAGGACATTTCAAAGAAGTTATCAGTAAATAACTTCTTCATTGCTAATAGTAATCTAAGCAATTTCTATAGGTCTCATTATAAATTCTATACACCTTTTATATGGGGAGAATAAAAGAGAGTGTATAAAAATAAGAAAAGAGTGAGAAAAGTGGAAAGACAAGAAAGGAAGGAAGAGAAAGAGAGAAGGGAAGTGGGGCAAAAGGAAAGGAGGGAGAGAGAAAAAGATTGAGTTTACAATATAAAATATATGATTATATATTTGTAACCAATTAGAAAAATAAATATTTATAAGTAATATAATAGGTTAATTCTATTTTAAACCACCTAAGAGTCACATGCACTTAAAATGATAGAATTATGAATCTGACATGATTATATATTATTTTAGGTGTTATTTAAATAAACACATTTGTTCTAATTAACATTTTTGATAGATTAATCTACATCACCCCTATCTTATCTACCATATAACCTTGTTTAGTTATATTAACATCATTAAATACGAAATGTCCTATTTCAAATCAAAAGTGTAGTTTATGGTATCTTACACCAGAAGCAGTACAATTAATCAAAGAATGTGCCTAAACTGTGGACACTGTTTTGCCATCTTAATGGTAGCTTGTTTATGCCAGCAGTGAAGAAGCCTAGAGAGTGGAGATGAAATCACAAAAGGTGTTTTCCACAGCTTGTTGAGAATTGAACATTTTTCCTGGCAAGAAGTGGTCCAAAGCCTGAAAGAAGTGGTAGTCAGTTGGTGCAAGGTCTGGCGAATACAGTGGGTGACAAAGAGTTTCCAAATCCAGCTTTTGTAGTTTGAGTAGCACTTTGTTTGTGCGACATGTGGTCCAGCATTGTCTTGAAAGAGGATTGGCCTGTCTCTATTGACCAATCTCAACTACTTAATCGCAAGCATCCTCATCATTTCATCCAACTGGTTGCAGTAGACATCCACTGTAATTGGTTGACCAGGTTTTATGAAGCTGTAGTGGATAATATCAATGCTGAACCACCAAACAGACACCATTAGCTTTTTTTTTTTTTCTTTTTTGATGAATATTAGATTTTGGACTGTGTTTCAGCACTTCATCTTTATCCAACCAGTGTGCCAAATGCTTGTGATTGTCAAAAAGAATTCATTTTTCATTGCATGTGATAACACGGTGTAGAAATCATTCACCTTTATGTCGTGACAGCAAAGAAAGGCAAGCTTTGAGATGATTTCTCTTCTGACACTCTTTGAATTCATGCAGAACCCATCTATCCAGCTTCTTTACCTTGCTGATTTGTTTCAAATGGTCCAATATTGTTGGAATAGTCAAACTTTGCTGCTAATTCACGTGTAGGTTGAGATGGATTCACTTTCACTATAGCATCCAGCTCATCATTTTCCACCTTGGTCTCTGGTCACCCACATGGCTAATTTCAAGATTAAAATCACCAGAATGGAATTTCTCAAACCACTGACATATCGTGCATTCAGTAGCTACATCTTTCCCAAACACTTCATTGATATTTTGAGCTGTCTGAACTGCATTAGTTCCATTGTGGAACTCATATTAGAAAACATGAATTTTTGACTTATCCATGGTTTTACAAAAATTGCTTTTAAAAAAACTTTGAAAGACAATCACAATCCAAACCATGTGATTGAAAGACTGAGGATGTAGCTTCACAGTAAAAATAAAACAAGAAGTGTCAAAGTGAAATGTCAGAGATATCAATTGTCAAACCTCGTACTTAAGGATAACAAACATTTCATATTTAATAACCTAATATTTTTTAAATCCTAATGCAAATAAACTCTACTTCAGTGAGAGTTGCTATATTTTCTCTAATATTATTTTTTTCTCATTCTTTTTTTCTGTTTTCTTTCTCTCCCTTCTCATCTCCTTACTTTTCTAACATTATTCCTCTTTTATTCTTTTCTTTTTCTTTGACCCGTTTTTCTTTCTGTCTTCCTTATTTTATTTTCCCTCTTTTAATTACATACAATTTGCACTTCTAGATCACCAGATGAGATTTCAAGTTTTCCAACTAGAGGTCTTGTGAGGTTATTATCAAAAGTTTTCTCATTTACTGTCTATATTAACAAAAGAAAAAGATTAAAATGAATAATATGCCTAAATAATGGCAGATAATTAAGAAGAGAAATGAAATTATTTAAAAAAACTGTTTGAAATAAAGAGCAGGTAAAGTGGCCAGGCGCGGTGGCTCACGCCTGTAATCCTAGCACTCTGAGAGGCCGAGGTGGGCGGATCATTTGAGCTCAGGAGTTCGAGACCAGCCTGAGCAAGAGCGAGACCCCATCTCTACTAAAAATAGAAAGAAATTATACGGACAGCTAAAAATATATATAGAAAAAATTAGCCGGGCATGGTGGTGCATGCCTGTAATCCCAGCTACTCGGGAGGCTGAGACAGGAGGATCGCTTGAGCTCAGGAGTTTGAGGTTGCTGTGAGCTAGGCTGACGCCACGGCACTCACTCTAGCCTGGGCAACAGAGTGAGACTCTGTCTCCAAAAAAAAAAAAGAGCAGGTAAAATAAACAGTATTTGTTTTTTTACTAATTGCTCTTGGTTTTAGTGCCTAAGGATGATGATGACCTGGTAAACTCTGTTATTTTAGTGAGGACAATAGCCAATGAAGATAGGACACAGCTCTTTCATCTGGATTTAAATCTTCATTTTTACATTAACTTTTTTAGAGAAAAGGTCTTGCTATGTTGCTCAGGCCGGACTTGAACCCTTGAGCCTTCAGAGTAGCTATGACTACCAGCATGCACTACCATCCCAGGCTTGAGGATTTAGATCTTGTTTGATAGGATTACCATAAGGATTTGAGGCTAGGTTCTACTGCAGGTAAATGTGAGGATTAATCTTACTATGAAAATAACAGGCAAATATCCTGAGTCAGAAAAGTGAAAAATGTTATGACTTGGAGGGAAAACAAAATACCGAAGACCAAATTATTATAGTGAAAGAAAGAACATGATACCGGATCACAGCAACTTTGACCCACTGTCAACCTTGTATCAGCTAGGAATGCAAAGGTATAGAGCTTTTGCATCTACCATAGCACTTGAGTCCTAAATTTCCATAAGAGCTTACTATAAATATATTCATTTTGTTTAATTATAAAGGATGAAATTTGAAGGAAATTACATCAGTCTTATAGCATTATTTATTTTGAACAGATAGGAGGAGTTAAAGTTCCTGAATTCATGACATCGAAAGTGAGAAGTTAATTTTGATCACCATTTCCACATTTTAAAAAAAGATCATCATTATTCAAATCCCCCCTTTCCATTTTGTATAATGTATATTTCTCACACATTTTAGCTTCTGGCTGATGGATCTACGTGGAACACATTCGTAAGAAATAAATTACAAACAGGGTGCCTATCAAATTTTGATTTTACTTCTACATGGAAAAAAAAAACTAAATATGATGCATATGGCACTCATCCCACATGCATGCTCAACAACTGATGTTAAAAACCTAGAGTATATAACATGCGTTAAATCAGTAATTTGGTAGTTTTCTTTTCTTTTAACTTTTCTCTACCACTAAATTATTCTTTAGTAGCTATATCTAGATAGTTAGAAAGTAGGTATTAGGACTATTCTAAAGAACAGTGTCCATTAAGGGCCTTTGTAGGTTAGACACATTTTTTTACTGTCATATAATTCCTGAAAATATAGTCAACAATTTATATCACAGTACTTTTATGAAACTAAAATTTTATGATTTTTACTTTTTAAAGTGATTACATTAGAGATTTTATTGATTAGAGACAACTATATAGCCTCTGCTAGTCTATTACCTACATGAGCATAAGAATCCTCTTTTGTTCTTGTATCTCAGATCCAATGACAGCACCTGGCACATCCTAGAGGCATCCATTTATAGAGAACAAGAATACAATGGTGCTATACCTATTCATTTGTTTTCCTTTGTATTTTTCACACTGAATAGGAATACAACTGCTTAGATCATTTAATTGTGTGAGTTCATGGAATGCAACCTTGCATCCTCTTATGTGTCTGTGTTGCTGGGAGACCTAGGTTACTGTCTACAATTTGCTTTTGTTATAAATAAAGCTGCAGAAACCAAATCCAACAGTTTTTGGCCAGGAAGTTCCCTTTTATCATGTACCGTCCTCCCTTGGGACTTGGGGAATCTTCTCTCCTTGGAAGGCCTAGGCATTTACAATTCTCCACATCTGCAGACCCATGAGAAATATATTATTTTCCAAATTTTCAAAAGAGAATTTGGATTGACACTCTCTCACATTTTTTTTTACACCTTTCCCAAATCTCAAGAAAAGAAGAACCACTTGATGATGGCAACACTAGTGTTATTGCTGCTTCTGTCATTCACTCTTTACAGTAATTAATACAGCTTAATCTAGTTTATCTAACATATCTTATTTTTTGCTTTCTAGTAAAATATGTATTTTGGATTCTTCTGAGTCTTTTTTTTGACAACAATACTCAGTATCATACCTGGTTTAGTGATTCCAGATATGTCAGCATCAAAACTATCTCCTGGAACTTTGTCCTTAAATATTCAAAATTTTACAGTTTTATTTTTGAAAATAACAATCAATTTTTGCTATTGTCAGTAATGGTACTTTTAATCAAGAAATTATTTTACACATGTGCTTCTAAAGTTCTACAACTCAAATTTATTTAGAGCCTCTTTTGTCTTTATCTCATGCTACAGAAACAGAGAAAATTTACTACAATGTGTAGTTTCACTAATTAGTATTTAAAACATTTTTGAAAAGCTTTTCAAATTCACAGCATTATACAGTATAAATGTCCTTACTAATGTACTTGTCTCCCCAATCTTTACACCAGGAATTTGCAAATGTTTTTTGTAGAGGGCTAGATAGTAAATATTTTAGATTTGAAGGACATAAGATCTCTCCACAACTACAATGCAGCCTTTATAGCATAAAAGCAGCCACGAACAATACATAAACATATGAGCACAGCTGTTTATAGTTTTATTTCTGGATACAATGTTATAATTTAATTTTATGTCTAAACAACAAAAATAACCTAATAGACAGCAAAGGCTCTATTGGCTCTGATTATATCGGGCCACTGTTGGAGTATATGAGTCAGTTTGTCTTCATATTTTAACCTATTTTTGAAAGAATATGCATGTAATTATAATGCCTTATATTTCCATATCGATCAAAATTGACTGTTCCACATACTTTATATCATTTGACTCTCTCATTTTTGCTTGTTAGTATAGTGATGGTGTCTAGCTCAGTTATCTTGTCAGTGTTTAATAAAAAAAATAATGTCTAGTCTGTTGATGAGCAAACACAAAAAAATAAATGAAGTAAAGTAGGCAGATATTATTACCCTCATGCTATAGATGGATAAACTGAGGCTTAGAGAGTTTCAATGATTATCATGTAGTAAATAAGGTATAAGCTTTAACATTTATTTTTCTTTCCACCATTACTTCCACTAAAATTCCAAAATAAAAATGTAATCATAGCAGTATTGAGAATTTAAGAGGATTGATATGATAACACCAAGAAAATAAATAATCTCTGGAAGATACACTGCAAATAACTGAGAAATGCACAACTTCATGCCAGGGAAGACCTTCAAAATACAAGTTCACGGAAGGAATATTGCAAACTAAAACTTTTCTTTTTAGAAAAATGAAAGAAGACATGAATAAATGAAAATGCATCCCATATTCATGGATCATAAGACTCAATCTTGTTTAGATGATAATACTTTCCAAATTGATCTGTAGATTCAACATAATCCCCGTCAAAATCTTAGCTGGACTTTTTTTGCAAAAATTGATAAGCTGATCCTAAAATACGTAGATACAATGTACCCAAAATAGACAAAGCAATTTTGAAAAAGAAGAAACTGACAAATTCCAATTTCAAAATTTACCACAAAGTTACTGTTATCAACACAATATGGTATTGGCCTCAAAGTAGATGTATGGATCAATGGAATGAACTTGAGAGCTCAGGAAATAAATATAAATGGATAATTGATCTTGGCAAAGGTGCTAAGACAATCCAATGAGGAAAGAATGGTGCATGTACAACTGGATATCCAGGTGCAAAATAATAGAGGTGGACTCCTACCTTACACCATAAAAAAAAAAAAATTGATTCAAAATAGATCATAGACTTAATTGTAAGAGATAAAACTATAAAACTCTTAGAGGAAGAAATAGGACTAGATTGCTACTGGATTAGGGAATGTTTACTTTTATACTGCACCAAAAACACAAATGCACATGAAGAAACAGATAACTGGATTTCATCAAAATTTAAAAGTTAAGGATGCCATCAAGAAAATAATAAGTCTAGGCATAAAATGGGAGAAAACACAAGTAGTATGTCAGATAAGAGATTTATATTCAGAATGTATAAAGAGCTCTCAAAATGCAAAATTTTTAAAAAACTAATTAAAAGCGTACAAGGGTGCAAAAAGTATATTTTAACAGCTTCATTGAGAAATAATTTACATGTCATACACATTTAAAGTATATAATTCAATGGTTTTTAAATATATACACAGATATATGGAACCATCCTCACAATTTTATAACACTTTCATCATGTCAAAATGAAATGCTTTCAGCTCCTAACACTCCACCCCTCCTTAAGATATGTACATTCTTAAGAAACAAAGAAAAATAAATAAATTTTAAGCTAATTTCTATAATAGTATTACATTTTATTCCAATTTTTAATTTATTCTTGTTTATAAAATAATAAAGCTTAAGATACATTATTTGAAGTCAATATTAAGTACATAACCACATATAAAATCAACACTATTAAAACAAAGTTTATAATGTTGAATGGCAACTTAAACTAAGAATTATTTTAACCAAAATATATTTTTCCCAGTGCTATTCATTCATATGAGCAAGAACAATGACAGTTCACCAGTAATGAACAGAACTGGTACCAAGAGTTTTGTTTTCAAATACCATTTTCCACCACAAAAAAAACCGAGGCTCATTGGAAAAATGATTGATTCCAGGTCTGGAGGGTTCAAAGTAAAAAGATCATGAGTAATCTTTTACTGTCAAAAAACAAGGAAGCCTTCACAGAAGGGACATGTGACACAGATGAAGAAGAATCCAATTTCAAGGTGCCCCCAAATTTGTAATAATCTAAACATCAAGAAATACAATGATGACAATTTACTGCAGAACATAGAATGTTCTCTAAATCATGATACTCAAAAAAGTAAAAAATGGTTATATCCATTGAGGTGAATATTATATAACTACTTTCAAAATTGCTTGTAACGTTTCTATTGACCTTTGATTTTCATTTTATGTTTTTAAATAATAACAATATGGTAATGAAGATACTCAAAGAATTTATAGGGAACAAAATCTCTCCTTTTCAAACAATGGTGGCAATTATTATGCCAATTTCTTCCTCTAAAACATGATAAGTAAAATTATTACCATTTACCTTGAGGTTTCAAAGGAGGAAGAGTAGTTCAAACAAAACTATAGAAGACTGTCAGATAAATATAGAAACAGTGATACAATTAGACAGTCATCATGCTTGTAAACTTTAATGAAGTAATTGATTTATGTAAGGATCACCTAAAAATACTAAAAAACAGGGACAGATTATCAGGAAACAATATTTGCAAAATCCCAAAGGATTCCTCAACATAGTACTTGTTAATTCCAAAAAGAATGTTGGTCTTGTATTTATTTTCTAAGATCTGGTAGTTACAACTTTTCAAAAATAGTGTTCAAATTAGTATTACTAAAAGTTAGAAAAAGCAGTGTCAAGTCTTTTTTGATGTGATCAACATCAGATGCCCAGCATTATCTAGGAAATGTTCTTGCCAGAAATATTTATTTACCCTGCATCCAGTCAGTTCTTTAATTTAGACCAATTTGACTTCCAGTTTATAAGAAATACAGGAAATGGAGAAAATTGTCAATATTACCATGTGCAAACAATCATGAAAATCTAGACCATGGTTCACACTACAATCAGTTAAACCAGATTTGTCTCCTTACTTTAGTGTTATAAATAAAATAGTAATAAAGTTCATGAAATGTAACAACCAAGGGCAATAAGTGAGCCTGTTTGATAATATATGTATCTAATAGATATCGTTTTCACAATGTTACATTAGGGATATTTGGGAATGAACTAGATATTAGATCACATTAAGAAATAATTTTTAAATAGTTTTATGTTTGATAAAAAATGCAGAATTATATACTTTTAAAAAATACATGTATGCTAAAATATTAGTGGTGAAATATTATGATGATAACATTTTTCAAATAGTTTTCCAACAAATTCCAAATATTAATAATAGCAATACCTATATATATGTAATCGCCATGCTATTTATTTCTGCATATCCATATATATTTATATCTAAAACTATAGATATAAGTAGATAAGGGAAACATGATAAATAATAATAATTAAATATTACATTCATTATATTATTCTTTCCATGATTTTATGTTAAAAATTTTGCATAATAAATATTTTGGGGAACATATTAGCAATATAGTAAGTCACAATGATAGCCATATGATTTTTTAAAGTAGAAATGTAATATAGCATTTATTTACACTGCAACAAAACTAGCATTAATAATAAAAACAGTTGAATTTTTTTATTAATTAAAGTACACATTTTACAGAAAAGATGCTTTCAGCAGAGCAAAGTTTGAAAAGTTTTGTAAAGTTTCCCAAAGGGTGGATATTCAATTGAAATATTTCCTGCTCCAAGAGTCAACTGAGGTAGTAAAGAGAATGAGTGGCCACATAAGGAAGTAGAAAGTAAGACTATATTGTATTTCCTGACAAGATGGCACCAAATTGCTTGTGAAAGATTGTGGCCACTTGTCTTTTCTTTTCACCTTTGTTGTTCTACTCTTTGTAGTTGTTGTTGCAGATCTTATCAGCTTTTTTGAAAAATATATATTCAAGTTTTAAATCTTATTTCTTGCTTTAAAAGTGAGTGGGCTAATGTTTGTTTTGAAAAGACAGACTGGGTTAAGAACTTCATGTAGGCTGTTTATTAGAAATATGTTTAAAACAGTGTGATAAAATCTCAAGTGCTACGATTTCCCTCATTATTATGACTGATTAGTATTCCATCATGCATGTACCACATTAGCTTTATCCATTCATCTATTGTATCTCAAGTGATGAGATTTCCCTCATTATTATGACTGATTAGTATTCCATTATGCATGTGCCACATTACCTTTATCCATTCATCTATTGATGAACACTTAGGTAACTTCCACATCTTGTCTATTGTAAATAATGCTGTAATAAATATGAGCATACAGATATCTCTTCAACACACTGATATCATTTCCTTTGGATATATATCATAAAGTAAAATTACTGGATCATATGGTAGTTCTATTTTAATTTTTTGAGGAATTGCTATATTGTTTTCTGTAATGCCTGTCCTAATTTACAAACCTGCCAACAGTGCACAAATGTTTCATTTTCTTCACATCTTTTCCAATACTTATCTTTGTCTTTTTGATAATAAGCATTCTAACAGGTATGAGGTAATATCACTTTATGATTTTAATTTTAATTTTCCTGATGATTAAAGATGTTGAGCATTTTTTTCATATAGTTTTTGGTCATTTGTATGTCTTCTTTTGAGAAATGTCTATTCAGAATGCCCGTTTTTAAAATGGTTTAATTAATATTACTTGACCATCATTTCATGGTTAATTTCTTTCTAATTTGAAACAAATATTTCAAGGTTCTTTAAATTATCTAGACTTTGAAAAAAATTAAATCAAGGAAAAAATGTTATAATTGTATTTAGTAAAGGTAGAGTGACCTATAACATAATTTGATTTTATTTACTTTATTTTCCCTTCATGATTATTTTGCTCACATATTTGATTAATGGTTTCCTTTTTTTCCAGTCTAGTGAATAACATGATTCATGCTGTTAGGAACATATTTTATGTTTATTATCTCTGCAATAGCTACTATATTATTAAATTTTAAAAAATAAATGATATATTGTGTTTTTATTACTATAGAAACACTTATGTGTCAGAGATGGCATATGAGTTGAAGTAGAAATCCATGCAAAGGGAAGTAAGATAATGTACAGTGAAAGGGACATATATGCTATCCAGAAGTTAAATAAATACTGATTTGACAAAGGGGTAAAAGACACATAAATATCTTATCAAATGCTATTGAATATTTAATGGATAAGGAAAACTAAGAGAGAGAATTTTCTGTGGGCAAAATCAAGGGAATATTAATCTATTTTAGCTAAATATATACTTCTTTTAAGAATGAAGATCAGAACATAGCACAGAAACATTTTGGACCCGTTAATAAGAAATTTTTATGTCAGTGATTAAGCAGATAAAAGTATATCCAATTTTTCATATAGGATTTACTACGCATGAATTAAGGCTTTTGGATCCAGGAATGAAGAGAAAAATAATTTAAAATATTTTACATATTTTAGTGTTTCAAAATCATTGCATACAGGCTGAGCGCAGTGGCTCAAGCCTGTAATCCTAGTAATCTGGGAGGCTGAGGTGGATGGATCGTTTGGGCTCAGGAGTTCGAGACCAGCCTGAGCAAGAGCGAGACCCCATCTCTACTAAAAATAGAAAGAAATTATATGGACAACTAAAAATATATACCGAAAAAATTAGCTGGGCATGGTGGTGCATTCCTGTAGTCCCAGCTACTCTGGAGGCTGAGGCAGAAGGATCACTTGACCCCAGGAGTTTGAGGTTGCCGTGAGCTAGGCTGATGCCACGGCACTCTAGCCTGGGCAACAGAGTGAGACTCTTGTCTAAAAAAAAAAAAAAAAAAAATCATTGCATACAATTCTTTATAATGAAGAATTAATGATATCTGCATTTTCTTCAATTTTCCTTTTTGGGTTCCCTTAGTTACACATGTCCTATCAGAAAAACCACTGTCATAGGTAAAATTCTGAGATGGCTTCCAAGATTCCTATTCCTTGGTATATACATCTTGTATTAATCCATTCCTTTCAACATAGCCAGAATTGAAGGGATTTTACAGATATAATTAAGATCCCAAATCAGTCAACTTTGAGTTAATAAAAAAGGAGATTGTCTTAGGCACAACAGATCCAATCAAGTAAGATTTTAAAAAGGGTTGGATGCTTACTAAGGGCAGATATTTGAAGTATGAGAGGGCCTTTGGTAGAGGCCCTGTGGCACAGACTGGAGTGTAATTCCTAGGAACTCAGAATAGTCTCCTGCTCACAACTGCAAAGAAAACTGTGATATCAATTATACAACAAGGAAATAATTTCAGCCAACCACCTGAGGGAGTTGGAGGCAGATTTTTTTCTAGTCAAACCTCACATTGAGGACCTACCCTACTAACACTTTGTCAGATCCTGAACAGAGCACCCAGTTCAAATGTGTTGGGCTATTGACCAATGACAATTTTGAGATAATAAGTCCTATATATCTTGTGGCTTTGTATTGACTTCAGATCATGCCTATGTTTGGGCTAAACAAGTCTTCTATAAGTTTCACTCTTGTTTTGGTAAGTTTACATCACTACAGTAGTAAACAGACTAGTTCTTAAGTAATACTAACTATAAATTTCATTAAGTCCTTCTGATGTGTTTGCAGAAAAGAATATTTCACAGACATTGAAGAATTAATTGATTTAGTAGATAGAAAAAAGTTAAATTGATATTTCTTATGAAAACATATTAAATGCATTTTACACTTTATTTTTTTAATTGTAAGGAAAATAGTGACTCACAAATGATAACAAGCAAATGAAATGTTAGGTTTTTAAAGTGAAATAAAAATTACTAGACACATTATTAAAGATTATATATATTTCAAGATAATACTTGAAATAAAAAATAAAATCTAGATGTTTTATCATTTGTTTATTTGCTTATCTGTTTTTCACATTTTAGTATATAACTGTAGTATTAAATTATACATATTTATAAAGATACTAATAGTACTAAGGCCATTAGGAAACATTATCCTCAAGTGAGAATACAAGTTATGTTCTATTTATTGTTCTTTCCACAGTAACTATATATATATATATATAAGTTTGCAGTCATATAAATTAAAAGAAATGTATGAAATATAATTCCTGATAGATGAGGTAAATATGTTAATCTTACATAATACTATATATTTCTTATGAGCAATAATACTGATAATATACAAAGTCAACACATATATCAAAAATTTCAAAAGAAAACTGTTACAAGCTTTAAAAATCAAGTAATATTAAAGTTTAGAAGTCACAGTAATTTTACCAACTCAACAAATGTCAAAAATGTTTATGATTTCATGTTAAAAATAACTAGACACACTGTCTGCGGAATGGGCACGCTTGAAGCTCAGTCTCAGGGGGTTTGGGGGGGGCGTGGGCAATATATATAACCTGAACTTTTGTACCCTCATAATAAGCTGAAATAAAAAAAAATAAGAAAAAAATAACTAGGCAATAAACTTATTGTAATGAAGTCACAAATTCTAATCTAATATTCTCAATTTAATGTCTCATGCCTTTAGTACTTGTAAATGTGACATAATACTAGAATGGCTGATACAGATATGTACATAATTTACCAACTCTTCAAGGTGGCTAGCAAACTGTCAATGAAAATAGTGTAGCAAACTGAAATAAGAACATATCAAGAATCATTACTATATTTGAAATCATTATTCTCTATAATCCTAAGGAAGCATACAAAAAGAAGCAATTACTAATGTGTTTTATAAAATATCATTCCTCACAATAATAATGTACCATTTCTTCTATGGTTCTGTTCTTACCACTGATTTAATTATCAAGGAATATTGTCCAAATCACTTCCTCTTGCTTAGCCAAGGTTCAGAAATTCTGGAGAGTGATTAAAATTTTTATTTGTATAGTTTCTATAGGTTTCCCTATCTTTCCTATGTCTATAGTGTTGACTAGAATTCCCTTAAATTATTTGTGTGCATGTGGACTCTTACTGCCTTACAATGAATCCACAGAGTCCTATCTGCTGCTTCCTCTAAACCATGCCATCTGAGATGTAACACTTATTCTTTGCTATTAAATGCCTATCTCCTATAGGAATATGGAAGAGGATATAGTACATTATTGGCATTGAAGTGGTGAAGTGGTAAAGAAGATATAGTACATTATTGGCATTGAAGTGGTGATAAAATTGAAAGTATAAGTGTTAGATGTTACACCAGTCAGTATTCTGTCATTGTAAATGATATAAATCAAATATAAATTAGCTTAAGTTATAAGAAAGAGTAAGGGGGGGTGATTCTTCTATCAAGTCAGTACTGAATTAACACAGCCTAGAGAAACAGAGTAGAATTCTATTTACTCCCTTGCATTCTATGTCCATTGTGGTGACCAAGGGCAGGAGATGGCAATTGGTGTGATGGTTATTATTATGGATAACTTTCACTAAAACCACATTGTTTGAAGAAGCATTTTCCAGGAAGAGTAGTTTGAACTTAACTGTTATAGAAAATAACAGCCAGTAGAATTTATAAAGCTTAACAATTACATTTACATTGAAACAGTGAATTAGGCTCTTTGAAAAACAACAGACTTAGTGTTGTTCTTGGAGAATGTGCAATCTAGTTGGAACAACAGAATTCTATATCAGTGATAATTTTTGTGCATTTATAATTACAAAATTTAAAAAAAATTACAAATTCTTGAATACACATATTTCTTCAGCATGTATTTATAGATTTGTGCTTAGAAAAATAAATGGAAATAATAGTGATTAGTTGTGCAGCTACTGCCTTTCTCAGAATTAAGTGGGCCATTTTTTATGGCTTGGTCTGGTACTAATGCTATTAACCAAACACTCTCTGACCTAGTTAATTAAACCAAGTCTATAGGAAATGGCTGTATTGACAAAATTCTATATTTTAAAATAGAATGATATCATCTAAGGTAGAGATACTATTATTCAACCAACATACAAGAATGTTTGTATGTTGTTTGTATGCAGTTTGGGAGTTGATGATAGGTGTATCCTGAGGAAGTTCTGTTCCTGATTTGGAGGAAGTCCCATCCCTCAGGCTGAGCACAGACACCAGGCAGTAACTCAGTGCACTGACAAAGGGAAGCAGTTATCATTGGAACTTTCAAAGAAGGCACAGTATGGTGTTTGAAGCACCTGAGTAGGCAGCAAGAGGTTAGCCAAAGTGAAGATTTTTGAAGAAAATGCACTGACCACTCATCTGTCCATGTATAAAAAAGTAGAAGTAATTAAAAAAAATCTCCAAAATGTTCATATTGGAAAAAAAGATAAAAGTGAATTTATCAAAATCAGGACTTTATTTCAGGTAGGTTAGTAAGAAGGCTGCCTTGTTATTGAATTCCAGAATACTCCCCAACCTAAGACATAAAACTAGAGGCTAAAACTAGGCTTTGCCACAGGTGTGAGTCAAATAGCACTCTTAAAAAGGAATTGGAAAAGACTGAAGTACAAGGCAAGGCCTGAATAATAAAGAAATATTTCAATGGATTTTTTTTGTAAACTAAAATTATTTTTGCTAGGAACAAAGTTGATAGTATGGTTGCTTAGTAAATTCTTTTTAAATATTTATTTTAATTATCAGGAAATGATTCAAGGTAAAAGAGAATATTTGGTTATTTAAAGAAAGTGTATGTTTAAAGGCAAGGAGACAATAATGTACAATGAATTTTTTAAAGGTTAAATTATCCTAAAATCTTATTGGAAACATTTAATCTAAAAATTGCCCAAAGAACATTTATAAAAAAGTACCTGTTTTTAATAGTTTAGAGCTTGCTATTTTTATGATAACATGTTATAGTTTGCTATTAGTTATAAATCATCTGATTTTTTAAAAATACAAGTAATATTAAATATTGGCCTAGGTTTTTTTTTTTTTTTTTTTAAGTTCAGAGCTGACTAAATAAACTATTTCTTATGGCATCTAGCACTTTGTAGATCTTCGGTTGACCTGGCTACTTCTTATGATTGGTTGGCAGTTCAACACAAATCTGAGAACATATAAAAACTATATTAGATAGTGATGTACATTTGAAATTCACTATGAAATTTTTAAGTGATCAAAATATTTTCTGTAACTACATTCAGCTGAAATCTAAAAATTAATTAACTTAATATACAATAAATTAATTAAAACTTGTGCTTAAAACAGCTAGAAATATATCATTTTGCTTATATTACCATCTGTTCTAATTACATATCCAAGGGTACTGGACATTATCCAAAAACGTATAGCTATGGTTGACCTCAAAAATGTTAGCTGAATTATTTTACAAAATAAACAATAATTAAAAATACAGTACACTTTTAGAGTAGAAAAAAACTGGTAAATTAATCTGAGCTATTTATCAAGGAGACCAATTTCCCTGACATTGTTTTTAGAGACAGATCTCTAAATACAATATTTTACTAATATTGCACAGAGCAAAGAAAAGGTATAAAAGGGGGAAAATTAGTAAACATCATTTTCTCAACTCTTTAGTTTTGTGTCAGAGTTTAAATTTCACACTTGTAAGATCCACGTGTTCTTTGGACACTTGATATGCAGCTTAAATATTCTTAGGTAAGACTATAAAAAGACTATTTCTTAAAATGCATCCATATGAATTTCCCTGTGTTCCTGATCATTGTTGTCATTTTCTGATCACCTGTTTACTCTATCCATTAATTGAGAACATTGGCCTTCTTCCCTCTCCATTTTATGTCTATCATTTTTCTGTGGGAGTACATTTTCTGTGAGAATTAACTCTATTAGCATTTATTACTTTAAAGGTCAAGCTCTCTATTTGTGAGCACTAAATAGCAAGTTCAAACCTTGTTCAACCTCATTTTGCCATAACCTCCCTGTGTATTAGCATCCAATCAGGAGGTAGAAGCTACACAGTAATTTGAAGGGTTTAATATAAAGAATTATTGACTATAACAGGGTATCATAATAATGAGGAACTGGTTAGTAAGACGTAAAGAAACTCTAAAGAACATAGGCATACTCCCAGAGCTAAGTCACTGGAGTGCTTGCTGGCAGAAATTGCTTGAAAACTGTCCTCAGAATTTGCCATAAATCACCCCGCTGGAGTGTTAAGGAAAGCATCTCACAGGGAGATGTATCATCAGAGGGACTCCATTAGGAAAGTGTCAAAGGGGGATTTGCATTTTCAGTTTTATTACCCAGAAAACAAGTGAGATGCCCTAAGTATTCAGGTTACTGAAACTCTTTGTAAATCAACTTGTTGAAAAAACTAAGAGGGCAGAATATGTGATATACTTGAGTATATTGTGAAATACCAACAAGCCAGTACAGAATAATATAATCTGCTTGTCTATACAAGCTCAAAATAAGTCATCAATTTTTCTAGTCAATCAACAAACCAGTCATTTCAATATAGTCAACTGGCATTTAAAAAAACTGTTCATGTTATTCCATCAAAATGATCAAATAGCTATGTCATCTAAACAGGGCATTAGATGACATTTTAAAAATGGTGATTATATAACAAAATATAAAGCTTTCAGGAGACGCCACTCCTCTTAAAGTTTAAAAGTCTGAAAGGAAAAAAATAGAATTGCATTTACTTGACTTTATTACAACTTCCACATTTTTTTTTTTACTCTTTGATTTTAGTTTAGAGTATATTGTTTCATAACTTCAACATATTTGACCCTAGCTTTGATGTGGGAGTTGGTGAGATGAGAAACTTCAAACTGTGATTTTGAAACCCCCAGTTCAAATACTCTGGGGTGATACTGTGAAGAGACTATTCCTTAAAATAAATGATTTGATCTTCAATCAAGAAAAGTGTTAACTTCCTGGAAAGTTTTCAGTTTGCTGTTCTGAAGAACTCAATTTAGCAATTTCATCAACTTTTACTTATCCATGCTATTGGAGAGAAGCAGTGGCATGAATAATCTAAAAGTGCAGTTAATTTTAAAGGAATTTATATGAAGTGATTTTCTGTAGGAGATTTAACTCCCTAGTTGTGTTGTACCTAAGCTAATAATAAAATTAGTTTTTCTTCCTTCAAGGCATAATAATTGGTAGCTAAATAAAATAATGTTTGATAAGGGAGAGCCAGGCACTTTTGTTAGTTATGTGAAAAAATTTCTTAAGCAGTACATATGTATGTGGAGAGTTGAAAATTGTTGACAGTAAAGAAAGCTTTCTGTGTGTGAAAAACTGGAGAATCAGGACAACTGCCCGTACACTGTAACATACTGACAGAACTGCACATATATCCACACTAGTGAGGTGGCTAGACTTTAATAGCCCTCCTTTCCATGAACCAGTGTATTTAACAGCATATTGTAAATTATAAAGCATTATATAAATACATGCTGAAATGGAAGTCATTGGAATGTGGTTTTTTTGTGTGTGATGCAGGGGCTTTTCTTAATTCCCATTAAAGGGAAGTGCCTTTTTAATGTTAATGGTTTTTCCCATGTTTTCACTTTTTCTGTTTCCCATTTACAGCGGTACTTTAATTTCTTATATCAAAGAATGATCCCATCACACTTACTTGTTTCCCAAAGCCCAAGACTGCCAAAGTATAAGGATGAAAAGAAACAGTTTCCTATAAATTAAGAAGAGAAACTCCCTGGATGCAAAGAAGAGAGTATGAGAAAATAGTTTGGGAGAAGTTAGGGAAAGTGAGATATGGAGAGATCACTGAGGAAATTCTAGTTCATAATAAATCAACAGAACACTCAGTTTGCTGAGATAAATAAGACTGGAGGAACTATAGTAGCTGAAGGGAAATGTGGGTTCTAGTAATGAACACCAGCAACAAATGTAACCCACTTGAGAAATTTTTAGAGAGACTGAAGTGTATGTAGGATCAATGTTGTGGGAGATAGGAAGCTGTAGAACTCCATTTAAAAAAGTGGACAGAGAATACTTTCGAAGAAACATTTTAAATACCACTGTTTTCTTACTGACTGACCCTGTATCTTAGCAACTGGGGGAAATATGAATAATATTAGGATAAGAACAAGGCCTTATGCAAGGGTGAAATTGATGGAAACTGGAATGGCTTGACCAGTCCTTCACAGACACTTATTTTTCCACCTCTTCTCCTGGATCACAAACTTTACCACCTGCCAAATTCCAATGTTTCTCAGAGTTATGCTCATGAATGTAGCATAAAAAACATAATGCATGATAACGGAGCTATCACAAATGCACACAGAAAGAACAGATTGTTTATTAGGTAGTGTTGGGAAAATTGGCTCATTATGTGGAGAAAAATAAACTTGGATCTCTTACCTAACTCCACATAGAAAGGTGGACTCCAGATGGTTTAAAAACGTAATGAAAAGTAAAACTATAAAGTCAATAAACAAAAATGTTAAAGACTATTATTGTTACTATGAAACAATGAAACATTTCTTAAACAAGATTTTGAAAGCACTAATCCTGAAACAAAGCAAACCAAAAAAGGATTAAAAAAGAGAGATGACACGCAATCAAGATACCACAAAAAATATATATAAAAGAAGAAAGAATGCATGAAACTAGTAAAGATTAATATTTGCTAAGCAGATATTATACTAAAATATACTGATGACTATAAATCAACTAGAAAAAGATAGTAATCTAAATTTAATTATCATGATGATGATTATTTAGAGTGATTTTTCTAATTTTACAATTTCTTCTACATTTGTTTTTAGGCATATTACTTTAATGGAAAAGTTTTTCTTCTCCCATACTTTTATTTATTTATGTCAGTGTGGACTTGTGGATTTCTATTTTATTCAATGTGATATAAATGTGAGTGGGGGTGTGTGCGCTTGTGTACACATACTATTATGATCATTATTTATTTTGACACTCAAATTACTAAATTTGGCCAGTGACCAGTTTAGCTTCTTTAAATTGGCTTCTATGTCCTTGTGATATACTCTTTTAATTCTTAAGAATATTTTCTTGCTTTCTTTTGCAAAAAAATGTTCTAGGCTCATCTGCTTTTTTCCTTGATTCAGTCCTGGGATCAACTATTTCTCCAAGGAATTATGGTTCCTTTTAGCAGAGAATGTTTATAGACCAAGGTCTGAGTTTTGATATTCTCATTTCTACTGGGAATTTTCTGGTCCCAGTCTCTGTCAATGGATGAAGTTAGAAAATATATGTATATGTATTCATATATATGAGTATACACACATAGATGCACACACACAGTTTTGTATACACCATTATTTCTATATCTATAAGTTCACATCTATAATTCAAAGTTCAATTTCATACTGCAGGATTCATTCTAGCATATGCAATTTTCAAATTTGAATATCTTTGCTCCAAGTATGAAATCTGGCTTCAATTATCCTCAATATATTTACTTAATCTTCCTCTATCTAACCAATCTCTGAAATTTACTGTGCTACTGCCTCATTTATTTCTGTTTAATGGCTTTTTGACTAATTAGGAAGGAAGAAAGGGAGGGAGGAAGGGAAGAAGGAAGGAGTTAGATGACTTTTGATGAAAGCATCTATCAATGTAAACGTCATCCCAATTAAGAAAATTTATCTCATCTCAATAAGTTCTGCCATGCTCCTTTTCAGTAAACCCTTCATTCCAGTTCAATCACTGTTTGGATTTCTATCAGCATAGCCTAGTTTTACCTGTTCTAGGAATTAATTTCAATTGTATCACACAGTATGTATTTCTCTGTGTTTGGGTTAGCTCTTTTCTGAACAAAATTATTTTAAGATTCGTTATGTTGTTGTAGGTATCATGGCATCATTCCTTATAATTCTGAGTTATAATAAATTTTTATGACTATATCACAATTTCTTCATTCATGGACAATTAGATTATTTTCAGTTTTTGTCTATTGGGGAAAAAGCTGTCATAGACATTTCTACAAGTCTTTTGCCTAAATATATTTTCACTTTTCTTGAATAAATACCTGGAGTATAATGGTGGGTCATAGGATAGGGGTATTTTCATTTTATTAGAAACCTGGACATTGTTTTTAAAAGTGGTTGTACCATTTTACACTGCCATCAAATATACCTGATGACACTTTCATGTGAAATGATACATTTCAGTATCAAGATATAGATGTCCATTGTCACAAATACATTCATTTTAATTAATTATTTCTAAAATATGTACTTAATATTACTTAGAACCTTATAGGAATATTCATTTAAATATCATTTCTTCACAGAGTAAAGATCAGACCTTTGGTGATTGAAAACTGAAAGGTGCAGCAGATTTGTGTGCTGAACTATTGAGTAGACACAAAGTGACTTAATCAGTACAATGTCATAATCACCAAAAGGTTTATGCCTCTCTATCTCTCTGTGTCTCTGTGTCTCTGTCTCTGTATCTCTCTCTCTCTCTCTCAGTTTCTCTCTCTCTCTATCTCAGTCTTTCTCACTGTCTTTACCACAGTTTCTGTTGCTCTCTCTCCCCATGTATCTAATGAGGACAAATAAGTGACCAAAGTATTTCATTTGGAAAAAATATTAAAAATAAATATAATAACTTAATAAATGACCTAATCTCACATTTTAATAGTATATAAAGGTTTACCCTTTTCCTTCACAGTACTAATTTCTCCTTGCCTCAATAATTCTTTTTATAGTCTAATAGAGCATTATATAACATAATACCACATTGAAAAGTTCAATTTTCTTCACATATTCACCTGAGCCCTAATTAATTGATTTGAAACAGTGTTAAGAAAAACCTTTCTTTCTGATGGGGCATAAACTATAAACTCATTTTTCTATAATTGATAAGATTTTAATAATGCTTTTTATAGAATTATAAATTGATTTCATAGAATTAATATGTATATGTTTTACTTTTGTTTGTCTCACTGCACATCACAAATTTAACATAACAGGAAGCCATTATAATAAAAGAGCAGAAGAATTAGATGTTATAAAAGTTCTCATAAAATAGCAATATTTGAAAATTAAATTTTAAATATAATTGTGAATTTTTTAGTGCTCTAAGGCATTATATATTATTAAACAGGGAAATAGCCTCAAGCATGTAAATTCTGATAATGAAGATGTATTTAAAATAAATACTTTAAAACTATACTTTCTCTTAGTAATTGTACACAGCATTAATAAAAGAAAAAGAATTAAATATAAATATGCTTAAATGGTGGTCTGGTTATGTGCATGTTAAATTAGAACTGATTTGTTTTCTATTATAAACATTTAAAGCAATATTTAAGCCTTACATATTCTTTTAAAAACTTTAAAATTCATGATTTTAAAATATACATTCGTATAAACCTATTGATCTGTACTTACATTAGAACAAGAACTTGTATAGAGTGAAGAGTATAGAAGTAATTTTGGCATACTTTGCTCAGTGAGCAATGCACACTAGCCTTACCATAATAGCCAATGAAAGTATCTTTAGATAAAATCTCATTTAATTGGGAAAAATACCCTCCTTTTTGTTTTACTAGGAAGCATATGATGGCAACAATTGCTAGCCTTTGTCTTTTATGCTTTTACAATAACTAAACTAAATTTTAGCAATATATCTGATATAATACAGACCAAGTATTTCTACTATAGTTGTAATATTTATTAGGCCAAACTAATAAGATAGTATGTAAGACCAAATACTATAATGAAGAAGAAACATAAATATCTGTATGTTAATTTTTATGACTACCCAGAAAGAAAATAATGTAGATTATGAGATTAGAGCAGATAGCTCATATTCTCCTTGTTCTTCTATGTTTTTTCATAGTTTACAATATAGTTCTCAGATATTAGTTTCACTGTGCATATACAAAGCACAGATTAAAAAATTAATGAAGAAAGGCTTTAAATTCCAATATATGGACTCAACCTAACTGCCCATCAATTGATGAGTGGATAAAGAAAATATGTTATGTACATATCATGGAATACTACTCAGCCATAAAAAAGGAATGAAATAATTTATTTGGCAGCAACTTGGATGGAACTGGAGAACATTATCCTAAGTGGACTATCTTAGGAATGGAAAAACAAACACCACATGTTCTCACTAATAAGCGGAAGCTAAACAATGGGTACACACAGTCATGAAGTGGTGTAAAGGAAATTGGAAAATAAGAAGGTGGAGAGTGAGATGGGGGTGAGGGATAAAAATGTACTTACAGGGTAAAATATATACTATTCTGATGATGGCCACACTAAAAGCCCTGCCTTTAGCATTATACAATTCATCCATGTAACAAAAATACTTTTACCTCCTTAATATTTTGAAATAAACATTAAAAAATACTGAATAGTGGACCAACTCTGGAAGAACAACATTACCTATTTAGTTCATTCATAGGGATACAGTTAAAATTATCAAAAAATGCTAATGTTATAAGATTTAAGATATACTGTATACATTACAACATAGTAAAGCATCTGGATGATTTAATTATATTTCAATGGAATAAAAACATTTATTACTAAAAAGATATTATTTTTCTCTGAAATATAATATGACAAACAAATGATAGTATTATTTTCCTAAAAGAAAAATGTAAGTAGGCGAGGAGGGAGAACTGGGAAATTTAAGTATATTTTGGTAATATTAACATGAATTGATAGTAAATATTTAGAAACTCATAGGCCAATATTTTTAAAATAAATTTTCATTTTTAATCCATATTTTGCAAAAAATATTACAACTGAATCAACATAAGACTATAAAGTATAAAATATATTTTGACAAAATTTTTTGGTTATACTGAAATAAAAATATACATCAAGTATTTTTGAATAAGCTAAAATTTTCCACAGTTAAAGATGTGCTTTTTGACGTATTTTCAAAATATTTACTGGTAGGTTTTAAATTATGATATTAAATGGGTGATGTAACATTTTTTAAACACTTATGTTTAAATATTTTATAATGACACTTCATATTTAAATTTACATTAAAAAATGTTAGAAGTCAAGTGAAAAATATATGAAAGAGAATAAGCTATTCTCAAATAATTTTAGTGGAGAACACAAGCTAAAAGGCACATATTCATGATTCTATTTCCATTTTATAAATGAGGGCTCTAAAGCAGCTAAATAACTATTAAATACTGAAAATGTAAAAATCCAAACAGTGATTCAAAGACAAATTATATTTATTTTCACCATACTACATTTTAATAACATATTTTATATGATGAAAACATGTGGGTGATCAAATGCATCTAAAAATATAGAATTGCGTATGCTAGTTTCTGAAATTTATAACACCATGATGGATTCAAATAGATCACTATACTTTGGATCATGCATGGATGTCTGTGTATATATGTATTGGTTACCACTTTACACATGGTATAAAGTTGGAATCTTTCTTAGATACTATTTTTTATAGAGAAACTGAGGATCAAGATGAAAGGTACGGTTCTCCTTTATTAAATCATTCATTCTTTATGTGTTTAACCAAGTTAGACTCTAGGACTGCAGGTTACCAGTTCGTTTTTCTATCAATTCTATAAAACTTTATGTTGCAGAAAATTAAATTAATCACATTCCAAAGGTGAAAAATATTTCGTTTAGCTCCTACTGGAACTTTATAGTTTGTAATATTCTCCTATAGGTAATAACTATATTAATAGAATTGGAAAAATGGGGAGAGGAACTAAATCTCTAAAAAATGTATATTCTTGAAGGTAGCCAAGTTAGTCAAATGTAACAGACAAGAGTTTGTGTGTACTATAAAGGCCATTTGTCAAAGCAGAGCTTGTGTGTAGAATACAGAGAATATTTGCTATAGATAGTGGAAATAGACATCACATTCAAATAACAGGAAAAAATAAGAAGCCAGGAAATAGAGTCAGCAAATATAGAGAACTCTTTCAACAGTCTTGGCAGTGCCTTCTATAAAGATAGAAATGATGAGTATTAGCATTAAGAAATCAGGATTTATATTTTGATTCTGATAATTAATACTGATATGATTTGAGACAAGTCACAAACTATTGAAAGCTCAGATTCTCAAGATACCAATTGAAAGTGAGAATATCTACCTCATGGGATTATTGTAAGCATTATAAGAAAATAACTATTATAGCTAATTTAGCATACAGCTTATTGCATAGTAAATGCATAATACATGAAATATATAACAATGAATAAATTCATACAATGTAAGAAATCATTAAATTCTAGTTATATTTTACACAATAATTTTAACTACAGAATGTGCCTAAAAGTAATTTGTAAGTTTGTTGGAGGAATTAATTCAAATTGAAATTATTGTGAGCATTGTAATTCATTGTTTAATTTCATCAAGATAAACAAAACGTAGCTTTTCATTTTAGATAGAAGGATCAAATAAAAATTCCTCATTTAATGAAAGGCAACATAAGAGTTTCTATTTTTCAATTCAAAGCTACATATTTAGGATTTAAAATGTTAAGTTGGATCAACATAAATATTTCTTCAAGAATGTCTCCAAATCTACAAGGATTCAAACATCTAACAGAAATTATGATTGCCAGAAATAATCTTAACAATCCCCCCAGCCCCACCTCTCCTGCTTTTCCTTTGCAGTTAATTCAGAGGTATTACATAGGAATTCAGTGAAACATCTCTAATTTTTTTTCCTTCTTATAAGTCACCAAAAATACTTTATTTGAAACCATTAAGATCAAGTTAGTCACCAAAAAAGTAGTTAACTTTTTCATTTTTTAACTACATTGGGTGATAAACCTAAGAATATAATTATATTCACCATTTGACTCTAATTTAGAACAAGACCTAGTTTTAAATCTAGTGTTATCAAATTCAGATAACTTCCTCTATCTCTCAGCAAAAAAATCTTTTTTGTCATCACTGTGTTTTTATTTTGTTGTGTTAACATGACTCAAGTGAGACATTGTTTCCTTTATATCTATTTATACATTTAGGATTTATGCAGCTTTTTTCAGCATATTACAAATTATAAGAAGACGTAACAGAGTTCTGAGTAACTGAACAAAACTACCTAAAAACTGTAAACACATGTGGATATCCCTCTTCTCTGAAAACTGATGTACAGTTACTTTCTCGTAGCATCAGAATAAAAAGGGCAACATTATTGAGCAGTAAAAAAATCATTGGTTGTAAGGAGTTTGGGGGAGATAGGAGAGGATGAATTGGTGGAACACAGTGGATTTTTAGGACAGTTAAACTATTCTTTATGATACTGTAATAATGAATACATGTAATTATATAAATTAGGAAAAATAAATATATTAGGCAAAACTTGTAGAATGTTCCAACACAAGCATGAACCCTGATATATACTATGAACTTTAGTTAATAAGAATGTATCGATTTGGCTTATCAATTGTAACAAATGCACCACAATAATGTAAGATGTTAATACAGAAAACGGTGTTGTGGGGTAGAGGATGAGGGAAAGGGAGTGACGGTGTTTGGAAACTGTACTTTCCACTCAAATGTTCTATAAACCTAAAAATGCTCTAACAATAAAGTCTTTTAATTTAAAAATGAAAAAAGCTTGAGTAAAGCTATGATTAATTGATTCAGGATGGTTTTTGTTCAGTAATTAAATTCAAAAAGGATCTGTCAATATCATTTGCTTTCAATTGTCATATTAAATCAAAGATAATGGGTATAGGTGTGTTGAGTGATGTATGAAAGAATGCTACTTAGTGAAAAAATTCAAATACAAATGTATTCAGTGGCTAACTAAAAATAAGCAAGTGTGATAATAAAATGAGAGTAATCGATTGCCTTTAGGATGTTGAAAAATCAAACAAGTCTACTAATGATTTAGATGTTCCATTTGAAACTTTGAAATTATTCCCAATACATACTTCATAAAATATAGAGTCATGAGGCATAGACAATGTCACAGAGTAATATAGAAACAGATACCAAATGAGCTAAAACTTCATAAAAAAATAATAGCAAAGAAAACGTTAATAATTTTATAAAATATTAAATGCAATTTATCATTCTGAAACTATATAATTATGGAGAATTTAACATATTCCATAGTATTTGCCATATTTGATTTTGAAGTTCTCAAAAAAATATATGTTCACATTTATAGATTCTTTATTTGTAAGTAGCAACTAAGTAAATATTTGTATTTTTCACAAACAGATGAGGTTTCCACTTTACTTAAGAAAATAATTTAAAAAGGAAAAGATATACACATAAAACTAAAATGTTAAATAAAAATATCCACCTACTCAGAAGTATGATTCAAAAACTCAAGCCCAGATCATAAACAATGAAAGAACATTTTAAATATAATATATAATGTTCTAAAATTCTGGAGATCTTTATGAACTTATGGACAAACCCAGCATAAATAAGTAAATATTTTATCATTTAGAAAATTGTGTATTTAATTCAAGTTATAATTCTGTAACTCAGCAGTGGGGAACCTTTTCATGTTGAAAGGCTGCATTAATTTAGCTATAATCAAATAAGGCTGCACTCAAGAAACTTCAATTAGATTACTTAAAAATGTACATTTATTTTGTAAAAATCTAACCACTATGTACTTAATAATTTGAAAAAAAATAAACACTTTATTAAATTTAAAGTTAACTAACATTTTAATGACTTTTTTGTGTCTGCTTTTTGTTGGGAAGCATTTAAATATTTGGTTACAGCATGAAGGTCCACAGTTTCAGTTGATCCTCTAGATGGGTATTAGTCATTTGTGACCTTAAGGGTTTCTTGATTTGGGTTGGGAAGGAGAATGTACATTCTCAGCAATAAGTGGTTGAAAAGAAAGAAAGCATTTGGGGGGCATGTTGCTGAATGTGTGGATATTCTACTGCATTTTTCCATATTTCAATTGGATTTTAGCATCAAACAATGACTTAAAAATGCCATCTACTGAAAGCTCAATCAATTCCATCCATAATTGTTAAAATTCCTTCAACAGCATTTGTGTGCAGTATGGTGTACATGAAATAGTTGTACATAATTAAACATTAAATAAGTGGAACATAAACATCAGGAATTTTAACAATATCACCACTGTCAACAAAATCCAAATCACTGGAACCTCTTTAGTAATGGAAGATCTGGAAAAACTGGGTATACGTTCCAAAAGAAATTAAACAGCTAAAGAGAAGTAGGAACCACTTCTCCACCATTTTATATTTTCCCCTCAGTTATATTTTAGTGTCACTTGCCATTATTGCCCATGTGATTACACATTAAAGTAATAGGACTCAAAAAGCAAGTTAAATGTCTCTAATATCAATGTTTCTAATAATAATGAGAATATGAAGATCAACTCTGAGGCTATGTATTTAAAACATTTTGTGGAAGTAAAAATCTTTCTACCTGTTTAACATGCAAATTGCTTAATTTCCTTAATATATGATACCAACATTATCCCTATAGGCATGTGAGTTTAGAAGTCTGAACTTACATAATTACTGATAGAAAATTGGCTTATTATCTTATTATCATAGAATATATAGATATGAACAGTGATTATAGTAATATATTCATCACACATAAAATATTTACTGAATTGCATCAGATAAGGTAAAAAAATATACTGATGCCTTCGGTGTCAACAAATGTATAAATTGCAACTTACTTTAAAATAAAGCTCATTCTTTAGTTAAAAAAAGTATTAGATAGTAAAGCAATAAACCGTATAAGTATTTTAGCCTGATTCATCATAAAGAATTTCCTTGCAACCTATAAGAAATTTACAAAACATCAAAATTTAAAAACCATGCTGAGAATATTTTACAGGAAATCATGCCTTCAAGAAAATGAAATGCATGATTTAACAGTAGTTTCATAAATAATTGAACATAAGATGTTGACTTGTGAATCAAAAGTTTGGTTAAGTAATGAATCAAAAATTTGTTTATTTTAAGAATTAAAGCTGGATTTGATAGTATTAATTACATATACTCCAAACATTTCTGTGGAATAGGAATATTTAGCTACATAAATAAATGATAGATAGACAAATCACTTAGTATTTTCCAGAATCTATTTTTCTTGACTATTGATTATTTTGGCAGATTTAACAGCAACAAACTTTGACAAATCTTAATGAAGGCATTATAATGTATCAGATTTTTTAAAAATAAATGAATTGGGGGTATTTTTGTTAAATGCACACTTTCCTTTTCATTTCTTCACATGTGGTTAGTCAAATCCTTGACTAATCTAGGATTAAAAGAATATCACATTGTCCCTTCCACCAAAATCATGGCATTTTTGTTTGTGATATCTCTGGGCATAATTCAACATGATGTGGAGTAAATTCTTATTCAGAATTCCTTTCTAATATTCAATAAAATAAAACACGTTATTTGAAACTTACTGAAAGTATTATATTTACCTAAATTGAGCCTATTTCAATTTATGTATATATACATAGTCATAAATATAATTTCAAAAGTTGGTTAGGAAAATAAGCAAGAAAAATAAATATATATTTTAAGAACTTACCAGTTCATTTTACAGAAATATAAAAAAAATTCTACATTTGTATGGAACCAAAAGAGCCTGAATAGCCAAAGCAGCCTTGAGCACAAAGAACAGAGCTGTAATGTTCACATTACCTGATTTCAAAATATAGTACAAAGCTATATTAATCAAATCAGCATAGTATTGAACCAAAAAATACTTAAGATACATAGACCAATGGAATCCAGAATAAAGAACCCAGAAATAAATACACATATTTACAGCCAACTTATTTTGAACAAAGTTTCCAAGAACATACATTGGGAAAAGGATACCCTCTTTAATAAATGGTTCTGGGAAAATAGGATATCCATATGCAAAATGATTAAAATTGACCTCTCCCTCACCACATGCAAAAATCAACTTAAGGTGGATTAAAAACTTATAAGTAAGACTTGAAATATAAAACTACTAGAAGAAAACATAGAGGAAACACTTCAGTACATCAGTCTAAGGCAAAGATTTTTATGGATAAGACCTCAAAAGCACAGGCAACAAAAACAAAAATAGACAATGTGGACTATATTACACTAAAAAGCTTCTACACAGCAAAGGAAACAACAGACTAAAGAGAAAACCTGTTGAATGGAAGAAAATATTAGCAAATTATTCATCTGAAAAGGAACTGATAGAATATACAAGATACTAAAACAATTCAACAATAAAAAAAAATAATACCATTAAAAATGGGCAAAGGACATTAATAGACATTTCTCAAAAGAAGACATTGGCCAAGAAACATATGAAAAAAAAAATGCTTCCCATCACTAATCATCAGGATGTTGTAAATCAATACCATGATGAGATATTATCTTACCCTAGTTAAAATAGCTATTATTAAAAAGGCAAAAAAATATAATAATAACAACAGATAAACTGGCAATCCAAGGAAAAGAGAACTCTTAAACACTATTGTTAGAAATTCAAATTAGTACAGCCATTATGCAAAATAATATGGAAATTTATCAAAAAACTAAAATTAGAACCACCATACAATCTAGCAAACCCACTACTGGGTATTTAAGCCAAAGGAAAATAAATTAGTACATCAAAGGGTTACCTGAATCCTCATGTTTATTGCAGCATTATTTACAATAGCAAAGATATGCAATCAACCAATGTGTCCATCAATGAACAAATGAATAAGGAAAATATGATATACATACACAATGGAATACTACTCTGTGATAAAAAGAATGAAATCATGTCATTTGCTGCAACATGGATAAAAGTGGAGGTCATTATGTTAAGTGAAATAAACCAGGTACAGAAAGACAAGTTTTGCATGTCCTCACTCGTACGTGGGAGATAAAAATTTGATCTAATGGAGATAGAGAGTAGAATGATACATATCAGAGGCTGGGAAGAGTGTGCAGGTGGGTGAGGTGATAAAGAGAGATTCATTAATGTATACAACTAACACATTCTTCTGTCTGTGAAGATAGAAGAAATAAGAAGAAATAAGTACTTCTTATTTAGAAGACAAATAGAAGAAATAAGTACTAATATTTGACAGAAGGGTAGGATGACTGTAGCTAACAACAATGTATTATGTATTTCAAAATAGTTGGAGAGAGGACTTCAAATATTCACAACATAAAGAAAGGATAAATATTCTAGGTGACACCCCAAATACACCAACTTGATCATTACACAGTATATGTATGTAATAAACTATCATATGTAACCTACAAATATGTACTAATATTATGTATCTATAAAAATCTACCTGTCTCTTATTTATTTTAAAATCATATGAATATTGAAAATATAACTGATAATTTTATTAACATTTATAAACTGAAAAGAAATTTACATTAAGGCTTTGCCTTTCAAATTTTTGTAAGTTATAAGTACAATCATTAGTATTGCTAAAAAATAGATGCTGTCAAAAGAAATAAATTTTTCATTGTTAGTATTTCATATTATATTTATAAACACTAATCAAGTACTACTTTGGACACTTTTCTGTTAGTCACTACTGAGTTTATTCTACATTTTCTCCATTTACTCTCCTAGAAGTTCTGACTACAACAGAAGATAAGTTTTCCTCCCACTCTATTTTAGTAAATATGAGTAGAATTTTAAAATTTTTTCAAATCAGGTGTGAAGTAAAATTGTTAAATATATTAATAGAAGGAAAATCACCAAAAAGTGAAAAATTTCTGAAATGGATAAAATTAAAAGAAGAAAATAAAATATATCATTTATAATTAGCTGCACTTTTATTTTTAAGAAAGATAAGCTATATTAGGCTCACAGAATATTTAAAATGGGTACAAATTTACAGGAAAAATTACTAATAAATTAATGAAAATAAGCTGGAGCTAAAAGAAAAAAGAAACGAAAACACACAAAGTATATATGCAAGTGAGAATATATGAGAATTAGAATTTATATATTTGAAAATCCAAATAAAGGCACAAAATCATGTACATATCTATTTAAAATTTACATATACATTCATAAATATATTTGTATTTTTTCTGTACATATATACAAGTTCACTCACTTATAGTCTTGTGTGAGGCTTGTGAATCATACATAGACTGTATTTATAGTTTTAAAAGTAATTTTAAAGATTTAGAATAGTACTTTATACCAAATAATTCATTGATTTATGTAAAGTTAATAATGGAAACATATATAGTCTCATGCATATTTACTCAGCCTCTAAATTGTGAAAAAAAAATAACCCAAATGTTTAAAAATTGGTTAAGTTTGACACTAACCATATCTCCAGAATTAAATGGTGTAAAAAAGAGTCTCTAAGAGACTCCAAGATTTCAAAGTGACTTGAATCCTTCTTAGTTGTTTGAAAAGTCTAGTTTATTTCAAGAAATATATTTCATGAAAGAAGAGTTTTTTTCCTAAGAAAATTATTGGGTAAGTGACACATATTATATCACACAGTGCATGCTATTATGTAGACATTATATGGCAAAACAATATAGGACTCAATCAAGTTAAAAAATATTTTAATACATTTTATTATTGAAATTTTGAAATAAAATATTTATATACAGTAATTATGTTAAGCAGTGATTTAATAAACATAATGCAATTGAGTACATTGGCAAGAGGAAAATCGAAAGTATTCTCTTTCCTTTATACAGCATTTGATATGCGGGTTTTTTACTACTTTAATCAGATAGTTCTAACAATGAAAAATTTTCTTATCTTTTTCAATTTGTGAGTCTTTGTAATTTAATCTTCTTAAATTGAATGATCTCACAGTGCTGATATAACCTTAAAAAATTGGAGAATATTTAAGACACATTAATCTGATTCATATGTGTAATTTGATTTTTCTAGATAGGTCAAATGTAATTGGTTTAAAGATTGTTTTCTGTATAGTAGCTCAAGTCTTTCCTGTATTACTATCTGAATGTCAATACACAGAATATGAAATTTGAAGGATTCTTCAATTTTGTATTTCTAAAGCAAAAAGACCTGAGGCTTGAGAGAAAAATAATAATCAGTACAATAAAGTCATTTAAAAATGCTACCAATTTGAGGGTATGAATTTTATTTATGAGAAATATCCTCCTTTTTTTTTTTATGTTTTTTTTTATTTTTATTTATTTTTTTTTCAATTTAATTTTACAGAATCAAAGAGTCTAACAGTATATCTTGTTAGATACAGTATGTCCTCATAATGTATACATTATTTCTTGTACAATGATATGAAATAATATGGGAAATATTCATGATAAATTATTAAGTGAACAGTGCAAGTTAAAAACAATAGTTTCATATTTTTTTCCCCACCCCCCCTTTCCCGAGTCAGCACCTTCAAGTGTAACCACTCCCCAAACGGTGCGCAATGCACTCATTGTGTAGGCATACCCCCCATCCCCTCCCCCACCCCCCACCTCAGTCTGATGTCCAATTGGTGTCATTCCCAGATTTGTATTTAGGTGATGATCAGGGAAACCAATTTTCTGGTGAGTACATGTGATGCTTGTTTTTCCATACTTGGGATACTTCACTTAATAGAATGGGTTCCAACTCTCACCAGGAGAACCATAGAGATGTCGTATCTTCATCATTCCTTATAGCTGAGTAATATTCCATGGTATACATATACCACAGTTTACTAATCCAATCATGTATTGATGGGCATTTGGGTTGTTTCCACATCTTTGCTATTGTGAATTGTGCTGCTATAAACATTTGGGTACACGTGCCTTTGTTACAGAATGACCTTTTTTCCTTTGGGTATATGCCCAGTAATGGGATTGCTGGGTCAAATGGCAGGTCTACTTGAATCTGTTTAAGATACCTCCATAATGCTTTCCACAGGGGTTGCACTAGTTTGCAGTCCCACCAGCAGTGTATTAGTGTTCCTGTCTCTCCACATCCACGCCAACATGTGTTGTTTTGGGTTTTTTTGATAAAGGCCATTCTCACTGGGGTTAAGTGATATCTCATTGTGGTTTTGATTTGCATTTCCCTGATGATTAGAGATGTTGAACACTTTTTCATATGTTTGTTAGCCATTTTTATATCTTCTTTTGAAAAATTTCTATTCATGTCCTTTGCCCACTTTTTGATAGGGTTGCTTGATTTTTTCTTGCTGATTTTCCTGAGTTCTAAATAGATTCTTGTTATCAGTCCTTTATCTGATGTGTAGTATGCAAAAATTTTTTCCCATTCTGTAGGTGGTCTGTTTATTCTCTGGACTGTTTCTTTGGCTGTGCAGAAGCTTTTTAATTTAATCATGTCCCATTCATTTATTTTTGTTGCTGCTGTGATTGCCTTGGGGGTCTTAGAAATATCCTCCTTATCTAGTAGGTAATGATTTTGAACAATGTTTTCTAACCTCAATATTAAATTTAACTCATCAATTGAATTTCACATATTTGAAAAATAGAATGTCATTCATTTATTTTTGTATAACTCAACTTGCATAATTTTTTCTCCTGTTAAGCAATCATTATCTTAACCAGTGCAAACAAATAGTCAACACATTTCTTCAGTTATTTAAAATCAGATTTTAGAAAACACTAGTAAATTTTACCAAATTTGATCTGTAAAAATGTATATCTCATTTTAATTTACATAATTACATATAAATTATTTCTTATATATTTTTAAATTGGTGTAGAAAATCATTTACTGATGAGAAGAATGTATATTTGGCTTTATTTGGGTGGAATGTTCTGAGAGGTCTGTTAGAGCCATTTGTTCAAGAGTTTTGTTTAAGTCCATTATTTCTTTGCTTGTTTTTTGTTTGGAGGATCTGCCCATTTCAGACAGTGGAGTGTTGAAATCCCCCGCTACCATGGCATTACTTGTTTATCATGTTATTTAATTGGTACAAAGTTTGCTTTATATATCTGGGTGCTCCTGTGTTGGGTGCATAGATATTAAGAATTAAGTCTTCTTGTTGGATTTTTCCTTTCACCATTATATAGTGACCATCTTTGTCTTTCTTTACTTTTGCTATTTTAAAATTTATTCTGTCTGAAATCAGAATTGCTACCCCTGCTCTCTTTTGGTTTCCATTTGCCTGAATATTTATTTTCCAGCCCTTGACCTTGAATTTGAATGCATCTTTCTGTGTTAGATGTGTTTCCTGGAGACAGCAGATACTTGGCTTATAATGTTTTATCCACTCAGCCAGTCTATGTCTCTTCAAAGGACAATTCAAGCCATTCACATTTATTGAGAGGATTGACTCTGTTCAGTTTATTGGGTAAGTACTTATTATTTCATTTTACCTCTAGAGCCATTGTGGAATTGGGGTTCTGGGCTTTAACTCTTGAGTGTTTTTAATTTGGTAAGTGTCTATTGTGCTGTCCAGTGTATAGTGCAGGTCTGAGTACTTCCTGCAGAGCAGGTCTGGTCTTCACAAATTTCAGTGGTGATTGCATGTCTGGGATAGTCTTTATTTCTCCCTCATAGATGAAGCTCAGTTTTGCCAGTTTTGCTGGGTAAAGAATTCTTGGTTGGCCATCGTTCTTTTTAAGAAGATTGAGGATGGGTCCCAGTTCCTTCTGGCTTATAGGGTTTCATTTGAGAAGTCTGCAGTTAGTCTGATAGGTTTTCCTTTATAAGTTATCCGTTGTTTTTGTCTTACTGTGCAAAGGATTTCCTTTTTCATGTTTACTTTGTCCAGTCTGATAATTATGTGACGTGGTGTTTGCCTCTTCACATTGAGTCTCCCAGGAGTTCTGTGTGCTTCCTTGTGTCTGGATATCTAGGTTTCTGGTCAAGCCAGGCATATTTTCCTCCAGTATTCCAAGAAATAGATTTTCCAGTCCTTGTGTATTTTCTTCTTCTTTCTCTGGGATACCTATAATTCTTATATTTGGTTTCTTTACATAATCCCACATTTCTTGTATGTTTTATTCTTCTCTCTTGTGTCTGTGTTCTTTTTCTTCATCTGATTTGTTTACCACATAGGCATTATCTTCAAGCTCTGAGATTCTCTCCTTTGCATGATCCATTCTATTTTTAAGGCATTCCACTGTGTTTTGAAGTTACTTGAATGCCTCCTTCATTTCCAGGATTTCTGTTTGTTTTTTTCATAGTATTTCAGTTTCTTTAGAGAATTTTTTATTCATTTCCTGTATTGTTCTCATGGTTTCTTTGTGTCGGGTTTCTATTTTCTCTTCAATTCCATTGCGTCCCCTTACAATCCATATTCGGAACTCTTCCTCCATCAATTTAATCATTTCATTTAAATTTATATCTGATTTTTAGTGTCTCATGATTTCTTTTGGGGGCCACTTTTCTCTCTGCTCTTCCGTATTCCCTGTGTTCTTTCTCTGGTTCTTTTTCATCAGGGTAATTTATTGAGAACTGGGAGTGCTAGGACTGGTTTGTGCCCTTTACTTCAAGCCCTCAAGCACCGTTCCTTAACAGTAATGGGAGGAGGCCCGCTTGTCTTTTATTGCCTTAGAGATATTTTGGCAAGTTGGGTTACCTCTGACCTGTTGTCTTCACCTCTTGCCAGTGGAAATTAGTGAGTTTGGTTCCCCAGCTTAAGCTCCCATGTCATGAATCGCACCTGTGTTTATAACTCCATGGCCCTCTAATAGCTTGAGGCGGAGGGCACCGTGTTGTGCTGCAGGGTTCCCCTCTCTGTCATTGGTTGTGGATTGTGTCCAGAAGTCAGTTATTGATGTAATCTGATGCCTCTGTGTTGGTTTCTGATCCCTGGGTGAGGAATACTAATGCCCTGATCTTCAGGGAGGATCTTGCCACTCCTGAGGGTTATTTAGACCCTATTCCCCCTTAAAGTGGTGGTAGGAGCAAGGCAGATCCCAGCTGCTGCCTACCAGCCTGGATGTGCATGTGCTTCTATGGTTGCTTTCTCTGCCACTAGGGGGAGCCGCTAATATGTTATTCAGAGTTCTTCCATCACACTTAGGGGTTTGCTCCTGATGGGAGGGGTTACTTGGTGTACCTGCTGTGGCCTCTGGCCAGGGTTTTTCTTCCCTGACCACAAACTCTACTGTTGGCAGACAACTCAACATGGAGAGCAGGCTCCAGAGTTATGATCCTACTAGATGACCTGAGCTTGTCTGACAGGCCGAATCACTGGGCTGTCAACTATTGATCTGTGCCAAGGCCCTGCATATTCACGCCAGTCACACAGGGAAAGTGGCTTTTCTTGCCTCTCCCTACCTCCAGGGGTGGAGCCCACCACTTAAGGTGCAAAAGTCGCTGTGCTAGGGGGAGGGGTGATACCTGAGACCAACCGGTGCCTCAGTGCCTGAGAATCCCACAAGTGGTAGCCTCCCATGACTGGGGAGGCACTCAATATTGGTCCATGGAAACAGGCCACACTAGCTGACAATAGGTTGTGGAAGGGTTGAGCCTGTGGCAGGAGTCCCCAGGCCGGAGGAAGGGTGCTGCCTGAAACTGTAGCACACCACAGCATGTGGGTTGTGGACCCCAAAAATGGCAGCCACCCACCTGCAGAGCTCTAGTGCAGGGGGTGACTGTTCAGGAGTTGGTGGATGCTGGATAGGGGAGCTGAGTCAACAGGACAACCGTTGTCTTTTGTGTGTCACCCTCCTGCAATCTCACACCTATCCAGAAGGAGGTCTTGCTCTTTCTGCCTTGAGTCAGCCTAATCATTCCCAGTGATTTCTAGGGTAGAGGCCCCTTTTCAGTGTTCACCTCTGTTGTTCTGGTCCTGCTGACCACCAGAGGTGAGGTGCCTGTCTCCTAACTCCCTGGACCAGTAGCTCAAACCAGTCCCTCACCAGCCCAATGCACTCCTAGCACAGAGGCCCGGGAGTTCAAGATGCTTCCTGCTATTGTCCCCTCTCCACAGATCCCAACATCTCCTGCCACAATTTTGCACTGACTGCAGGTAGGTCCCTGTCTGAGTGGGTGTGGAGGTCAATGGGGAAACAGGATGCTCTCCTGTGGGTCAGATCCCACTGTACTTACTGGCCAGGAGGGTGCAGCTGTCCCACGCTCTATTCTCTACTGTTTATCTCGCACTCTCCAAACTTCGCAATCCTGTCTCCCATTCACATTTCTTTTTTTTTCCTGTGTTGTGTGTTCCATTCTGTTTCTCTGCAGTTTCACAACACTGTTCTTGTGGGGGAGCAATCCACTCATGTGTAGCAGACTGAGTTCACCTCTTTCTCTGGGAGCAGGGATCCAGGGAGTCACCATTACTTAGCCATTTATCCTGTATAATGTAATATCTTCAACAAATAAATATGTTTTACAATATGTTTTCAGTCTTGAGTAAAAGCAAAGGAAATCACTCTATGACTTATTAGAGTCCCTTTCATCAGTATAATTCTGTGAAGTAGCATTCATTTTAGAAAATGCAAGAAAATAAGAAAAAGATTAGCAGTAAGATGTGGATTAGCCATCTGAGCAGTCTTTAAGGTAATCCTTTTTATTTGAGAGAAAAATGTTAAAGGGAGAAATTTTACATCTGTGGTATTAGCTCTATTAACAAAAGAAAATTAATAATGCCAATGGATCTCAATGCCATTTCTGAACTTTATTTCCATATATTGGATTGGGTAATGTATATAATCTACAAAAGTTAACCTTGTAACTATGTGTGAAATCTAAAAATTAATCGTATTATAACTTGTATGTACAGAAGACTTGCTGGTCCTTTATTATGACTGTAATTGATGAGAAGTTCATGAAGCTTATGTTGAGCTGAGGGCAAAATATAGTCCCGACCTACATGCAAATTTCTCACCTCTAATAATTTAAATTATTGCTTTGCATATCCATGGTCTTTGAAGAACCATTGTTCCTGCTCTTCTCCAAAGTTGAATCTGAGCTAATTTTAAGGGGCTGTGTTGATGACAGAGATACAAGTGCCTAAAGCCTCTTTTTGGACTTTAGGTGTAGGTAGTTTCATAATCTTTGAGAAGTGAGTAGTCTTCTCAGGACATTGTGCTGGTATTCACAGCTGATATCTGGGATTACTGTCAAATGATCTCCTTGATCTTCATAGAGCCCGTTTTCAGCTCCTTGGAAGACATGGACTTTCTTTAGTTCTAGTAGGAACACTATCATATTCTCCAACCATTCCCTTGGTCTAACATGTCTATTCATAAAAAATTTAATAGTAGGCTTACTATACTTAATCTCAGCTTTTGAGTAAATCTCAACCACATATGAAGATTATGCAATTACATCTTCAATACTGTTTAATCCAAACATACCACCTTCTTATCTTGTCTGTATTATCTACCATTCCTTTGGATTTCCTTCCTGTTTATAGACATACCAACCACAGAGGTCTCCTGAGTACCAAGACACATAAATGGATTTACGGATCTGAATCATTTTTCTTCTACTGAAAATCACAGGTATGGCTGGAGCAAGTGTTATGTTGTATCTTCCTTACCACCCAAGCTACAAAGTTAATTCTTAATCTCAGACACATTACCTTTTTTATAGTAATATAATTAATTTTCACCATATGTGTTTCTAGATGTTCTAAAGAAGCATGTAAGTAAATTAAAACGCATTGTCTTTGTTTAAGAATAGATTTTTTTCTATGTCTTATGTCTTGGTAAATACATCACAATCCCATGTGCTTTTGGAGTGATAAAATTTATGATTTAATCTAAGTAGTGGAAGAGTAAAAAGGAACATTAATTAAGGTTGAGATTAAAATTTATCTATTTTATATTTTCAATTACCATCTCTGTATTGTAAATCCTCTTTTTTCTACAAGGTCTAGCCTCAGGAATCATAGTCCCCCAATAAAGTTGGAGCTAAATCATCATCCCAAATTCATTTTTTCATCCCTTAAGTAATCCACATTTTTCTTGATCAACCTAGTAATTGAGTTTCACCTTATACCTAATCAGATCCCTAGAATGATATATTTTAACACGGTCATGGTCTACTTTAATTTGTCATGAAGTTAAATATATTTGTTTCAGTTGAAAGACACAAAGGAAGAAATACAGAATGAAAAATAAATTATAAGCAAATGAATCAAAGAAAAAAAATAAAAAAAGAAAGAAAAAGGAGAGAAAGGAAGGGAAAACATAAGGAAAAATGAGTAAAGGAAAGAAGTGGGAATTAATGAAAAAGGAAAGAAACAATGGAAGGAAAACTAAAATAGAAATAGAACAAGTAATGTATTTTTTTGTTTCAGTCATATACATATTTGTTAGAGAATGTAAAATCTTGTTCTATAATGACATAGATGCATTTCTTAACATTAGTCTTAAGAAACATAGTTTTTATTTTACCAGCCCCCTTTCTTTTTTAAAAAAATTTTTTATTTCAGCATATTACGGTGGTACAAATGTTTAGGTTACATATATTGTCTTTGCCCCACCCTTGTCAGAGCTTCAAGTGTGCCCATCCCCAAGATGGTGTGCACTAAACCCATTAGGTGTGAATATAACCATACCCTCCTCCACCCTCCTACCTGTCTCACACCCGATGAATGTTACTACTATGTGTGCACATAAGTCTTGATCAATTAATACCAACCTGATGGTGAGTACATGTGGTGCTTGTTTTTCCATTCTTGTGATATATCATTAAGTAGAATGGATTCCAGCTCTATCCAGGATAATACAAGAGGTGCTAGATCACCATTGTTTTTTGTGGCTCATTTAGTACTCTATGGTATACATAAACCACATTTTATCAATCCACTCAGGTACTGATGGACACTTGGGTTGTTTCCACATCTTTGCAATTGTGAATTGTGCTGCTATAAAAATTCTAGTGCAGGTGCCTTTTTTATAGAATGCATTCTTTGTCCCTTTGGGTAGATGCCCAGCAATGGGATTTATGGATCAAATGGTAGTTCTACTTTTAGCTCTTTGAGATATCTCCAAATTACGTTCCATGGGGGTTGTACTAATTTGCAGTCCCACCAGCAGTGTATGAGTGTTCTTATCTTTCTGCATCTACACTAACATTTGCTGTCTTGGGACTTTTTGATAAAAGCCGTTCCCACTGGAGTTAAGTGATATCTCATTGTAGTTTTTATTTGCATTTCCTTGATGATTAGAGAATTTGAACATTTTTCATATGTTTTTTGGCCATTGGTCTATCTTCTTTTGCAAAGTTTCTGTTCATGTCCTTTGCCCATAGCCCCCTCTATTTCTAAAGAATCCGCATTACCTGAGCAAGACAATTTTTTGTTAGTGTAGATCTCCTTTTGAGGTGGATCTTGTATAATGTGTGGTGTGTGTGTGTGTGTGTGTGTGTGTGTATGTGGAGAGTAGGTGTGACTTTCTAAGAGTTTTTTTCTTAAAAGCAGAAGGATAGATTTAAGAGTCAACAGCTCAATCACAATCTCTTTCTTTGTTCTCCTTCAGATTGTGGCTTTAGTCTCTTTCTGTCCTAACACACTGGCTTGAAATGGATGCATGTCATCTGGTCTGGATTATAAGAAACAGAGGGGCATCACGTTCTGACTGCCCAGACCTCTTAAGGTAGCCTTGACTACTGCATGATTAATTTTGTCGTGTATTTCTGTCTCTAATAGTTGATATCTTTCTTCAATTCACTATCTATATATAGTCCATAAGTCATTTTAGCCTGAAATGCAACTATTGGATAGATCTTTTTTATTGAGAAATTGTGGTTGAGATACATTTATGTAACATTGAAACAACCAAGCTGAGGCTACTGCAATCTATTCCAAATATAATAATAGCCTATGTTGATTTTCCAGATTAATATTATGTTCACTTTGTATATACCAATTACTTATCAAGGACTTGGTGTCCTCTGTATATTAAGGAGATTAAAACAGTCTTTAATATCTATCATAGTTTGCCTTGTTTCTCAGCTAACTAGCAGTAACCAGGATGCAAAATTCTAGTGACTTAAAGTTAAGAAATTGCACAAAGTATAGTAGATTTCTCTATCACCCCACCACACCCATACAAAAATTTATGTTTGTATGCTTAACATAGGTTACATTGATTGATAAAGTGCTTATATTTGGCAGTTAAAACAAATAGTTGGTTAGTGATTGATAGGATACAAACAGAACCTGTGGTGAATTGGCTGAGAAGATCAGGTAACAGCAAAGCAGAGGGTCTGAAGTCAGAAGAGTCTGTAGTCTAAAACTGGATCCAGTAAAAAGAATCATTAGACGGTACTGAACAGCAAGTTCAAAAACACTAATATCAGGAAATAAGGCAAAATGTGCAGACTGACATCACAGTTTTTGACTTGGCAATGCATAATTAAATGCAATCACAAAAAGTAGGGATATACAAGATAAGGTAAAATTGACATTTATTGAGTGCTATGTATTAGGGGCAGATGCTATATTTTTACGTAAAATGTAGAATTTATTTCTCATCATGTATAATAAGTTCTTTCTCATTGCAGATGAGTACATCGGAGTCAAGAACTTTGTCAAGTAAAGTTCTAAACTTTCAACTTTCTGCTAGACATAACCAAAGCTTAATGCATAATTTCTTTCTCCTCTAAATCCCCTCCAATTAATCTATTCTCTTCTCTTACACAATTTTTTTCTACTTCAGTGGTAGGAAAAGGGAAAGCTGATTTAATCACACACGAGGTCATTGTCCATTATTATTATTTGTTGCTATCATTATTATTTGTTAGTATCAGACCCTCTCATTTGATTTTATATTTCTCTCATTTATCCTTGATCTCATTCCTAGTCACCAATCCACACACCTATTTCATTGATCTATCTCATTAAAAGTACAAACATATTTAAAAATATTTAGTATTGCGTTCTGTGTGTGATTTAGTGTTTATGTAAATTGTTGAATGAATTATTTTTTTAGTAACTGTTAAAGCCAAGAAGAGCTGATGTAATTGTTGATTCTCCTTCTCCTGTAACCCATACCTTTCAGTCCTATCAATTTAGCCCTCAATATCCCTGGCAATTCTGCCATCTTCTCCATTTGAAATGCCATCCCTTAGTTATGGTCCTCATTATTTCTAATGTGATTTTTTGTTAGCATGTCATAATTACTCTGATTTTAGAATCAACTCCTCCCCTCCAATTTTCTTTCTGTCTCCCATTCTGGCCCATTCTCCACATAAATGACTCACTCGGATTTGATTCTCTAAAGCAAATTCTAACTTGGAAATTTTTCTGCAAACAATTCACAGAGAGAGTGCTTTCCAAAGAATAGAAATGATGGATGCAGGAGAGAACAGGAGAGAAAGCTGAATGAGGATGCCGTCTCAGCACGATTCTACCTGGAATCTGTTCCCTTGGGGTGTGCTGGAGCCTGAACTATTCCACAGGGTTAGCACTCCCTTCAGACAAACCTTGTAACCTCCATGTGAGTTAGTCATTTTAGTTGTGGAGTCCCCTAGGGAGTGAGGAACATAAGAACCTGGTAAGTTTGTTGAGGATTTTTATCATGAAATGGTGCTGGATTTTGTCAAATGCTTTCTCTGCATCTATTGAGATGATCATATAGTATTTCTTCTTGCTTTTGTTTATATGTTGAATCACATTTATTGATTTACATACGTTGAACCATCCTTGCATCCCTGCAATGAAGCCCACTTGGTCCTGGTGGATTATTTTTCTGATGTGCTTTTGAATTCGGTTTGCTAGTATTTTATTGAGGACTTTTGCATTTACATTCATAAGGGATATTGGTCTGTAGTTTTCTTTTTTCTTTTTCTTTTTTTTTTTTTTTTTTGTCCTTTGCTGACTTTGGTATCAAGGTGATACTGGCTTTGTAGAGTGACCTAGGGAGGCTTCCCTCTTTCTCAATATTATGTAATAATTTCTGTTTTATGGGTACCAGGTCTTCTTTGTAGGTCTGATAGAATTTGACTGTGAATCCTTCTGGTCCAGGGCTTTTTTGTTGTTGTTATTGGGAAGTTTTTTATTACTGATTCAATCTCACTGTTCATTATTGGTTTGTTCAGGAGTTCCATTTCTTCCTGGATGAGTCTTGGGCAGTTTTGTGTTTCCAGGAACTTGTCCATTTCCTCTATATTCTCTAGAGTATGTACATAGAGATTTATGCAGTATTCATGGATGATCTACCCAAAGGAAAAAAAGGCACTCTGTAATAAAGACATCTGCACTCGGATGTTTATAGCAGCACAATTCACAATTGCAAAGATGTGGAAACAGTCTAAGTGCTCATCAATATATGAGTGTATTAATAAAATGTAGTGTATGTATACCATGGAGTACTACTCAGACATTAAAAAAAAATGGTGAACTACCTATCGTACTATCTTGGATGGACCTGGAGCCCATTTTTCTAAGTGAAGTATTCCAAGAATGGAAAAACAAGCACCATGTGTGCTCACCATTAAATTTGTACTAATTGATCAACACTAATGTGCACATATGGGAAGTAACCCTCACAGGGTGTCAGGCATGTGGGAAAGGGAATGAGGGGATGGATAAGTTCACATCTAAAGGATGAGGTGCACACTGTTGGGGGCTTGGCATGCTTGTAGCTCTGACTGGGGTGGTGCAAAGGCAATTTATGTAACCAAAGTGTTTGTACCCCTGTAATACTCTGAAATTTAAAAAAAAAAAAAGTTCTCTGTCATCAATTGATCTTTTTTCTCTTTTGCAAATTTATCTGAGTTAAAGTGATCATTTTCTTTTATTGGTGCTTAAATACTAAATTCATTCTCTCTGCAATTACTACTTGAACCCAAATAGAGACTTCATCAACCGTATATCTGTAATTCTGTGCTGTGTAGAACTCTCTCATTCATTCTATAAATATCTGGGGGCTCCTACTTTTGATGGAAAAAGAAGAGCTTCTAAGTTTAATTCTACTGGAGCAAGTCTTCCACTTTTCAAAAGTCATTGATTCTAAGTAACTCATAGGTTTATACTTTTAGACATGCCTCTGGCTATAGCACCCTGAGGTTTTTCTTTTTAACATTTTCATTTCCCTAGGCCTGTACTACATAAGCACTGCTTAGAAAGGCTTTTTGTCAAAGTGTTGATAGAAGTTTGAATCTGGTTCAGTATAGGTCACACGGATGATAAGTGGAAAGTAACCCAGAACTGAGTGCAGGACTAATTAGTGGCAAGAGTAGATGGATAATATTATTCTTTTGTACTGAGCATCTGCATTGTTCAATCTACATTACATGCACTTGTTTCTTTAATTCCCACAGTTATCACCAGTAATATCACAAGTAGTATTTTCATTTCACAGATGAGATTTAGCAAGGTTAAGCAATTTGTCCATGAACCTGGATCTTGTAAATTACAGGGTATGATCTGCTTCATCCCATCTCCTTAAATAGGCATTTAAGCTGAATTTTCTGTGATTAGATTTCTTAACTCTTTTTTTAGTTTATTTACCATGCACTTATATATTATCCACTATGTGTCAGGCACTGTTCTGAGAGTTTTAAAATATGCAGGGTATTTACTCATAACAACCCCTAAACATTATCCGTTATTATTCTTGTTTTAGAGAACAGGAAACTAAGGCCAGAAATGTTCATTAACTTACCTCAAATTATGCAACTTTTAAATACTTTCTTTTAAATATATAGACACATGTAACTTGATTTTAATATTTAGCTAAATATTGTGTTGTTGTAATAAAGTCATTGCATATTTCAAACTTTACTTTTGTTTTAAAATATATTTATATTCAGAAGTAAAAATTTTTGCTTGAACTCTAGCTGTCAATTTTCTATGCCTGGAAGATATTTACCTTTTAATCCTTGGTCACTCTAGCTGCCACTATCACTATTTCCTTTTGGCAGCTACTAGACTTTCAGGCTGAGAAATTTGGGATTAATAATGGTTTCTTGGAGATGTACATTAGAGATCTAATATATTTCATTGATGACACATGCCCTACTTCCTCAATATCCTTTACTCCAGCCAAGGCTGTCTGTGACTGAAAGAAAGAAATACTTTGCAGCATCCCTAGAACTGCAGGCTCCTGACAAGGACCATTAACTAATTTAGATTTAAGTGTCTGTGGAATTGCTGGCTATAGCTACTACAGCGCTGCCATGGGATAATAAAGGTTTGCCTCTATGAGGAAGTCTCCAGTCCTGCCTGTGTCTCATATTTCTTCTCACTGGAAGTTAATGCACTGGAAACTTTGTGTGTTTGTTGTTTATAGGAACACATGACATGGTTTGAATAAAATGTAGATTTTATAGTATGCAATCAAGTGAATAATTTATTGTATGTACAGCATTAAATAGATCAGGAACAATGTATTATTTTTGGTTACCTGGGTCCTCTATGATGTTATTTGGTGTGATGTTCTTCACATGAATTGCTCTGACAGTTTTTATATCTTGTCATTGCATGCTGATGGCAGTGTGCAAATAGGTTTGCCACATAGGAATTACCTGTCCCACAAGTTCATTTTCAATGGCATTCTAAAGATCAACCATCCTTGCAGAAGTTAAGAAAGATTTATAGAATCATTGCAATGCAAATCCTCAGAGAAGAAAGATCAAAAAGAAAAAAAAAAAAAAAAAAACAGAACACTGACATTATTGTATAGAAGGAAAAAAAAAGAAATTCACTATTTTTAATGTTTTTAATATTTAACTGCTACTCAATAAAAATATAAAAATAAAATTTCTGTAAAATAAAATTTTAAGTTTTCCCTACATGTTAAACAACAACTTCTGAGAAGTCTTTCTCTATATTAGAACTAATAAATAACTAATATTTGTTTAAATGGTGAAAACATAAACACATCATTAAATATACAAAGTAGTGGTTTACATCTAAAATTATCTGGATATAGATTTCTTCTCCTCCATCCCAAAAACCCCTAGAAATTCTACAAGTTTAATAATTGTAAGTCCACATTTGTTTGATCATAAAGAACTAAAAACACTGCTGAAAGAAAAGCAAGTATCTTATAATATTTTGGTTGCATGTATACACATCTAAATGTGAGAATATATATACATACATACACAGACATATATACATATACATATTGTATATACATATAATATTTTATGTACATATAAAACACAAATATTTTTAAAATTTTCTAACTTCTTACATATAAGTGATGCCAATCTTATATGGCGTTTTAAAAATAGGGCAATTACTAAAGAAAATTATTTTAAGCCTGCATAAAGAAGAAAAACTATCAAATATCATTGCCTGATTTACTTTTCTTGGGACAACTGGGCTGATTATGTATTTTTCCACTACTTTTTGGCTGCACATGGCATTTTATTATATATTACTTTATATGCTACAAGGATAAGTCAGTATTTATTATTATATTCCTATGATTTAAACGATGGCAGATACAATTTAAAGATCAAGTACATAAAGGAAATATAACAAAAATAAGAATCTGATTGCTTTCTACAAGGACTCAAAATAGAAATGCCTAGAGTTAAAATATAGCTGATTGAAGTCCATTTAAGATACAATTTAAGATTACTGACTTATAAATTTGTAATAAATGCCAGTTTTTTGAGGATAGTTGTTGAAATTTATACACTTACTGTAAAATATAATTTCTTGCATATTATAAGGGCTTATAAAATGTTTAAATAAATGAACTCAATGCTTTGGGGAAAAAAATCTCCTGTTGCTTTTTTCTTAAAATACATGTACTGATGAGAATTGATCTACCTTCCTCTCTCATCTCTGTCCTAATGTCACATTGGAAGTACAATGGCCTTCATAGCTTAAGTTCTTTCTCTTGTAATAAATGAATTATGTTGCCAATTTCCCTTTCTAAATCTTTTATAGATGGAAACATTTTGAAGTGCAGTTTAAAAGCTCCCTAGAACCCCATATTGCCTGTACAAAAATGTCTAAATTCCTTAACACAGAGTTTAAGGACAATAAAATCCTTGCCCTGATTTACTTTCTTGGGCCTGTGTCATTTCAACACCTTCTCCATCACTGTTCTTCCCCAAGCTAATTCTTCTATGTCTTAGTGAGCCTACAATCCTAATATATTGAATTTTTATTTAATATTTGTTATGTGCACAAAACTATATTAAGCCATAATGATGCAAATTTGAATAAGGCACAGTCTCTACTTGTGTATCTGCTTGACTCATTCTCTTTTGCATTTCTCTCCTATTCCTTTCAGACTAGTGAAATAATATTCAATTTTTCCTGACCTGACTGTTTTTGAAAGTCATTTTCAAATGTCAAAAAATGAATTATTTTTTTCTCTCTATTCCCATAGCCTTTTATTCATATCATTGTCACAGCCTTAATAATTATTAGATATGCATGGTTACATACATTCATTGTGTCTCTAATTTTGATATCCTTAAGATCAAGGACTATATTTTACTCATATTTGTATTTCTAGCAGAAAATACTGCTGCTTACATGTAACATACATTCAATTATTGTTTGAATGCAAATTTTATTTTAAAAATAGTATAAATATCCATGTTTGTGATTCATTTTAACTGATCTCGTCTTCCACTCCTACCCCAAAGAGAGTTTCTGAAATTGTATAAAATTTTGTATAGGTAGAAGCATCTGTCTTCATAAACAAAAAATTTAGGAAATGCTAATCTTACTGACAACTTAGCTTCATTTTTCAAATTAATACTAACCCTACCATCTATAAAAACATTTTAATATCAAATAAAGGAAATTTCCATAGTTATAAAAACCACAATGAAAAATACAGTTATACATATAAACAAAAACTTCCTGGTGAAAACTTTAATTTGACCTAAACTATAACTAATATATCCATAGATACATTCATGTAAAATTGATAACTGAATATTTAAGTCATATTTTCTTTGAATCAAAATCTAAACTTCTGAAAATAAACCACCACAAGGTAATTTTTTCCTTGAGAAGTAAATTTTCTGTTGTTGATTTTACCTAAAATGAATTTTATGGTATCCTTTGAGAAATATGGGTAATTTGAGAATATTAGTTAGCATGTGTGTGAGCATGGCGTAATGTGTGAAAGCTCTTACATTATTTTAGGAGGTTTTGAATATATTATCTATTATAATCTATGTCCAAATGATCAATCTTGGAAAAGAGTTTACAGTGTATTAATAGAAAGAATATGAATATAGTTTCTTGCTCCCAAAGACCCAGTAGTATATATTATGTATAAAGATTTTAAACTAATTCTATGCTTAAATTGTCTTTTCTTAGACATACAAGTGGCAAGAATATATACTGTTTGACATTTACTTCATGCTACATGAAATAAAAAGTAACAGTGTACTATGAAGGACATTGGCCTGTGGCGTAAACAATGGAAAAAGAACCAATAAAAATAGCCCTTTAGTTAGGTTTATGCCCATTTATTTAATGAAAATACAAGAGACAAGCTACATCAAAATTATCCTACAATGCTCTCTTAATCTAGTATCCAGCAAGAAGAAAATTGAGCACAAAATAGTAAATTAATCCATTTAGCTTGGTAGATACTGATATAAAAGTGTTCACGCTGAAGGAGAAATACATAAAATTTAAGAAATAAGCACCATAGAGTGGTTATAGAGCATTTTTACTGTGACACACTAACATTGACATTGTTATATAGAACATACCAACACACTCACATATACAGACATATATGGAGAGAGTGTGGAAAGGAAAGAATGGAAAGTTGTCCATTTTCAGTATACACAACAAGGGGAACTCCAGAAGAAATGTAGCATTGAACTAGAAATTGCATCTAAATATCAAGCCATCCTCATTTTCCTCCTCCTGCTTCTCGTTTTCTTTCATTATAGCTCTCCCAATATTTTCCAGACACACCGTATTTACTCATGAATTGTCCAGGGTGCAGTGTCAATGCTCATTATTCTTTGAACTTGTCCCTGAGTGATCTCCTCCACATCCACCTCTAAAATATTACCACAAAATTTCAATTGGTAGCCAAATTCCTCCCCTAGATCCTACCGTTTTATATAAAACTATATTTCCAATATTCTACTTGGAGTCATTAAAGAATTTCAAATCTACCCTGTCCAAAACAGGAATCATTTTGATCCTCTCACCTCACAACTTCACTTCCTCCAAATCCATAAACGAGACTATCTCTTATTCAGTTGCTTCAACCACTCCTCTGTGACTACAAAGTCAGATATTAAAAACAAAAAAAACAAAAAAAAACTTTATTGTTTAGAGCACTTTTAGATTCACAGAAAAATTGAGAGAAAGGTACAGCAATACCCCATATACTCTCTGCTCCCACACATACATGACCTCACCTATTATTGGCATTTCCCATAAAAGCGATTCCCTTGTCACAATTGATGAGCCTACATTGTCACATCATTACCCAAAGCCTATAGTTTACATTAAGATTCAGTCTTAGTGTTGTACATTCTGTGGGTTTGGAAATATATGTAAATGACATGAATCCATCATTTATTGCCCTAAAATCCTCTGTTGTCTGCGTATTCATCCCTCCCTCTCCCTGAATCTCTGGCAACCAATGACCTTTTTACTGTCTCCATAGTTGTGCCTGTTCCAGAATGTCATATATAGTAGAATAATTAAGTATATAGTCTTTTCACTTAGTTATCTTCTTTCACTTAGTTATATGCATTTAAATTTCCTCCATTTCTTTTTATGGCTTGATAGCTAAGTTCTTTTTAGCACTGAATAATATTCCATTGTCTGGCTGTTCTGCACTTTCTTTAACCATTCACCTCCTGAGGGACATGTGGGTTCTTTCCAAGTTTTGACAATTACGAATAAGGCTGCTATAAACATTCATGTTCAGGTTTTATTGTGAAAACATAAATTTTTAACCTCTTTGGGCAAATAAATACCAAAGAATGTTATTGCTGGATAATGTGGGACTAGTATATTTAGTTAAGTAAGAAACTTTCAAACTATTTTCCAAAGTCTCTGTGCCATTTTGGGAATACAGAAATGAATGAGAATTCTTTTTATTCCACGTCCTCCTCTCCAGCATTTGGTGTTTTCAATCTTTCTGATTTTGGACATTCTAATTGGTAAGTAGTTATATCTCATTGTCATTTTAATTTGCATTTCTCTGATTATGTATCATGTGGAACATGTTTTCATGTGATTGATTAATTGCCATCTATCTACTTTGGTAAGGTGTCTATTAAGGTCTTTGGTGCATTTTGTTTGTTTTCTTATTGTTGAATTTTAAGAGTTCTTTGTATATTTTGCGTAACAGTTTTTTATCAGACATGTCTTTTGCAAATATTTTTTCACATTTTGTGATTTATCTTTTCATTGTCTTTAGCAGAACAGAATTATTTTTTTAATTTTAAGGAAGACCAGCTTATTGATTTGTTCTTTCTTGAATCATGCCTTTAGTGTCATATCTAAAAAGTTATTATCAGACCCAAGACAGTACAGATTTTCTTCTATGTTACCTACTAGGGCTTTTATATTTTTATGTTTTATATTAAAATTTAGGTCTATGACTCATTTTGTATTAATTTTGTGAAGAGCTGTCTGTGTCTAGATTCACATTTTTGTGAGTGCATGTCCATTTGTCCATTGTTCCAGGACCATTTGTTGAAAAGACTAATCTTTTCTCCATTCTATTTCTTTTCTTTCTGTATAAGAGATAAGTTGACTTTATTTATTTGGGTTATTTTCTGGGCTCTCTATTATGTTCTACAGATCTGTTTGTTTATTCTTTGCCAATACCACAATGTCTTGATTACTACAGTAAGAATATTTTAATATCTAAGATTGAAATTATTTTATTTGTTTTTAGTATGCATTATATTGAAATGTCTGAAAGTAAAGAGGAGTGATTTGTTTTTTGAGAAATTCTTCAAGTTTCCTTTAACTTGACATATTATGGATAACGTGATAGCAATTTGCACAACACTGATAGGTGTTTGGAAAAAAATAAATAGTCACTGTTCCTCTTTATTAAAACAGATAGATAGATAGAGAGAGAGAGAAAATGAAAATAGAAAAAGAGAGAGAACCAAAAAGCAATTTGAATAGCAGTTACAATAGTTCATCACTGAAAAATGACTTATAATTAAATCTAAAATTTTCAATTCCAGCTGGAGAGAAATTATGAAAATATCAGAAAGAATTTATCAAATATTTAATTGACTGCTGTAAAGAAAACATGACTAATGAAGAGTGAGAGGACCACTAATGTAGTCTACAGAGAGTGTTATACTACATACAAAATGTCTACATTGTAGTTATCTACAATTGAAAGTATAGTTGAAGTTAACATGGGCCATATGGAATTTTAGTTTTCTGTTTGACATTAGATTCATATTTTGTGGAAACTATAACCTGCCACGTATATAATTACAATGCAAGATATCATTTTACACATTATTTGTTGTTTTCTATATGCAAGGCAGAGCTTTAAGCCCAGGAAATATTAAAATAAAGATACATTATGGCAGATCCAACAAAGATCTTAGTACTATTGGGAAAAGAGAAGAAATAAATTCATAAAATAAAAAAATCATCTCATTTTGTGAATATGTTGTGAAGAAAATAGAAGTACATGATAGATTGGAATGCAGTAACCCAGGCCAGACATGATGTTCACTTGTGGTAGAATTGGGGGCAATGGAAAATAAGGAATGGACAGATTTGAAATATATGTTGAAGGCAGAACTCACTGTACTTACTGATGAATTTTATATATGAGGGTATGACTGAAAGGAGAAATTTAGGGGAACATGGACTTCAAATTAAATAGATATAAGAACTTTTAAGAGACAAGATTTAGGAAGAAACTGGTGTGGCTAAAATGAATGGAATAAAGGGTATTATTCTGTCTAATTTCAAAATAAAATTATTGTGATGGTAAAGAGATTTGAAGTATGTAAAGCATTGGGGTTATCTCCTGACACACAGCAAGTAATTATGACATGTATCATTATTCTTATAATTAATATCCATTTACATATTGTTACAGTTGCAGTTTTCAAATCTATGTTTTGGTATTTGATTAATGTCTGTATTTACATGCACATCTGTGCTTTTCCCCCATAAGCGTAGATTGACATACAAATTTTTAAACTCATTCATTATTAAAGCAATTATTTTTCAAAAAAATTTAAACAAATTTTTTAAATTATCAGCTTCTCTAAAAAATTTACTAACTTTCTAATGTTCAAGGTATCCCAGTTAGCACTGTATATCTGATATTATTATTATTATTTAGCTGGAACAGTTTATTTATTTGGAATTTATGACACAAATGAAAAAGAACTAAATCAAAAAACTCACATTCTTTCAACAGAAGATAACTGTTCTTGTTTTCACTTCTTCTGAAGATGATATCATTGGTACATTGGATGAAATAATGGCTGCTATTTTATTTACAACTGAATAAAACAGAAACTTTAGTTAATTGTGGGTTTGATCAGATTCAATTTGCTTTGTTTCAAATTCCTATCTACTGTAAGCATACTGATTGTCGTAGGGTGCTTCCAGTTGAAATTTATGTATTTATTTATTTATTACTCAGGAAAAAAGAGAAGCCATTCACTGATGTAGAAATTATGAAAGTATGCATTTGTCAAAGTTGTAGGATGCCTAGACCTGTACAATGTTTCAAAGTACAAACAACTGCCTCTTTCAAGGAGAACTGTAACTGATCCACAGCATGAATTAGCCTTCAACTTAACAGAACTTCATGCAATACTTCAAAACGAAAATATATTATTCAATCACTTTGTATGAATCAACTGATAGTACTGATTCAGCACAGGTTTCTACTTCATTCAGGTCATAACAGAAGATTTTCTTTGCTATTAAGAGTTACTCACTTTGGGCACTCCTATGAACAGAACACAGGGAATAGATATCTTCCACAACTTTCAAAATAAATGTCATGAAGTTGGACTGAATTTGGTAAGTTTATTGAATGTATGTACAGATGGTGCACCTTCCATGAGAGGAAAACATGAAGGATTTATTGCACAGATAAAAAAATTATTAACAGATCCAAATACTGTCATTTCTTTTCATTGTATATTGAGTTAGCAAAATCTCTGTGCTAAAGCTACTATTTTAAGTGACACATTGAAACAAGTTTATAGTATTGTTAACTATATTTGTGCAAATGCAACATGGCATCCTCAGTTTCATAACATGCTAAAGTTGAAGACTGAAGTATTCAGTGTGGATTTGCCATATCATTCTAAAGTGCGGTGGCTATCAGAAGGACAGGTGTTAGCCAAAATTTTATGTATGCAAGAACAGGTAGTTAAAATTTATGAAAAACAGATTCAGCAATTTGAGTTAGTGAAAGAAGATTTATATAGGAATGCAGCATTTCTGTGTGATACTATGTCAAATCAAAATGACTTGAATAATTTTTGCAAGGTAAAACTAACACTATATATGACACATGGCAAAAGAAATCCAAGCATTCCAAAAAAGCTATCTTTTTTCAAAACACTTCTTCAAAAGGAAATTTTGGATGAATATTTTCAGAGTTAGCAAAGGTCATTGATGAGCAGGATGATATGTGTCAATCATTTGAAGAATATGCAGCTGTTATAGACCTATTAATTGGAGAATACAAGGTAACTTTCACTGACTTTGAGAATCATGACATGACACTCAAATTAGCATTTCACCCACACCTAGTCAATATCACCGAGGCACCTAAAGAATTACAGATGGAATTGATTGAGATCTCAGTAGATGGCATTTTTATATCGTTGTTTGATGTTAAGAAAGATCCAATTGAAATAGGGCAAAATGCAGATTACCCATACCTTCAATACATTCCATATATGCTTTCTTATTTTTCAACCACTTATTGCTGTGAATCTACATTCTTCTTCCCATCCAAATCAAGACACCCTTAAGGTCACAAATGGCTGATAGACATCTAGATGATCAACTGAAACTGCAGAAATCCATGCTTCAGCCAAATATTCAAATACTTTCCAACAAAAATAAGAGACAAGACAGTCATTAAAAGATTAGTTAACCTTAAAATTAACAAATAATTTTCATTTTTTCAAATTATTAAGTACATAGTAGCTATTTTTACAAAATAAATGTACATTTTTAAGTATATATAATTGAAGTTTTTTGAATGTGGCCTTAATTGATTACAGCTAAATTAATGCAGCCTTCCAGCGTGAAAAGTTTCCCCATCTCCGGTCTAGATATTACTGTGAAAGTACCATCTAGGTGTGGTTAACATTTATATCAATAGACTTCGAGGAAAGCAGATTATCCTCTATGATATGGGGAAAATGTCATACAATTAGTTAGAGGTCTTAAGAGAAAAGATTGCAATTTCCAAAAGAGGAATGAACTCTGTCTCTAAACTGCCTGTAAACTGATACGGCAACATTAACTCTTTCTTGGGTCTCTAGTCTGCCAGCCTGCTCTGCATATTTTGAACTTGCCAGTTTCTCCTCATCATGTAAGTAAATTCCTTAAAATGAATTTCCTTCTCTATGTGCCCATCCATTGTTTTATTGATTAATAGATGATAGATAGTTGGATACTGTTGATTCTGTTTCTCTGGGTAAGCGTGAGTAATACAAGTCATTTCTCCAAGCAGCCTTTTTTCCATTCAGTAGAAAATGATATCTGAAAATCATGTACTCTTTTATTGGTATGCTCATTGGCACTGAAGTTTTTGTTTCCAGGCCCTATCATTTGTCAGAACTAGAGAAATATAAACATATATATTTTATGCAGAAATACATAATCCCACATGCTTAATTGCAATTCAGCACTGCACAGTTCATTATTCTAGGTTCCCCATTTCCATGTGTTTTAACTTTCTTCTCCAACAATAAGAAACCTAGCTCCTAAATATTCTTAATATTCACTCATTTGCTCAATCATAAAATATAGACAGTATCTCCAAAATTGCTGACCCACACTCAAAATTGCTAACCTATGTCACTGAAAATAAAACCTACTAATTAAAAATAACTGTAGTTTAATTTTTGCTTACAACTTTTTTTTTCATTTTGTCTTTCGACTGTGTATTAGAGTCAAAGTACTGTGTTCTAAAGTAAGTTGATTCAATGTTTCCCCTTCATTGTGTATATAATCGATTTGATTTCAGTCTTTTTTTCTCAATCATTAAGAGTTAATTATATAATTTGAATATTACATCTTTGTGTGCTATATTTTGCTGATATATTGTTAATATTGTTGCTAATATTTTAAATTTCCTTTCTGTGCTAATTTTTGATTACATGAAACTTATGAATGTGTTTATGTGTATATAGTATTATCACTTTTAATCAATCTTACTTTATTTTATTTAAATATCGAATCATAGGAGAAAATCTTTTCTTATATCTAGCTTATGTAGGAATTTACCTATGCTTATTTAATTCCTAGAAATTGTATTTTTAAAAATATTTAGATCTTTGAAACTTTTTTAGAGTATGTTCTTTTGTATAATATATAGATTATATTTTTATTTATTTATTTTTTCTAAGTAGCTATCTGGCTACCTAAGAACCATTTATTGAAAATTCCCTTTGGTCAAATGATATGTAACCTCCTCTTTATCACATATGAAACTTCTGTATGTATTCATGCTTATTTCCAGATGTTATATTTCATTTTGCTATGTCTATCTATTCATATACTAACACCATAATATTTGATTATAGGAATGTTATAATATGTTTTAATATGTCATAGAGTTAGTCCCAATTGAAGATTTTATGTTCATTCTAAAACTACTCTTGCATATATATTTTTCCATATTAAACCAATTTATCTAGGTTCAGAAAAATGTTGGCAGCCATTTTTAATATAATTGCTTCAAATTTATAATTTTAATTAGAACTCACATCTTTATAAAATTGAGTATCCTACAAAAGGCATATATTTTAATTTTACTTGTGTAGATTTTAAGAGTGTTCTAAAGTCTTCCTTTTATATGTTTTGCACATTTGGAGTTTTTCCTTTTTTTGTTAGTCTTTTTTCTTAAGTATATTTGTTTTCTTTATGTCAATTGTAGGTCTTTTCCTACAATTATATTTTCTAACTTTTTAAAAAAATAAATGAAGGCTATTGATTTATGTGTGTTAATTTTATACCCTGCTATCTTACTCAATATTTGTTTGAAAAGTTGAACATATTTTAATTTCCATGTTGATTTATTTTATTATTCATGGATCATTTAGAGATTTTTAAAAAAAGTCCATGCAGTTGGATATTTTCTAATTATCTTATTGTCCTTAAGTTCCAATTATATTATCACTGTGGTTGATAATGATTCTTTAAATAATTTGTTTTCTGCCAGACAGACCTGAAATGATAGGAAGAGACACAGATGAAATTAAATTTTAGATAAACATTTTAATTTATTAAAAGTGAAAAATTCAATATCTAAAAAAACTATCTTAATACCTAATGATAAATGTAGAAGTGAATTTGTATAAAGTATTGTGAAGCTGAATAGAATTTCTGAGAAGTCACATTAAAAACGTAACAGTTTATGCTCTAGTGAATATGCTCTACTGAATTCAGCACTACCAGTGAAAATTCTAAAATCATATATCTAGAGTTCTTAAGCATAAGGAAAGGAGATGGTTTGGGGAAGATCAGTGATGAAAAGGAGGATGCTAATACTGGACCAAGGAGTTCTGCTATCCAAATTAAAAATTCTATAATGAAATAGAAAAATCAGGTGTCATGGAGGTAGAGAGAAAAGGAAGCCGTAATCTTTAGCAATATGATTCAAGAAATTGGAAAGTAGCATCATAAAGGTTGCTGTGAGTCTTGATAAGGTAGGGCCTTCTCATGCAAAATGACTCAAAGTTGTTACATGTCCACATCTTAATGAGAACATTGACCCTTCGCTTACAAACCGTGTAGTTGGGATTAAAACAGCAAGACTAACACAAGGTTCATTATTCATTCTAAAAACTAACCATATTGTCTGAATAAGAACTAATTTGGGAATGTGGCAGGGATTAGCTTACATAATAAAATGATCTTATTGGTGATTATTGTTAAAGTATGTTAATGATAGTATATTCTTACATACTGTTAGGCCTGGATATGAATTGAAAATTCTTGCTTTTAAGATAAGATTTTTTTATTTGATAAGTTGAATCTCAAATGATATGGAGGACCACAGATTGTTGGACTATATACTATAGGTAATATTTTGCTATTAAAATGCATTCAGTAAGGGTTACCAGTGAAAATCTCTTTTTAAGGAAGATTTCTTTGGAATAGAAGAATAGAGATAGATATTAATAAACCAATTATTAAGGTTTTCCTATTAACTTTGGTAATTAATAAGATAATTATTTTATCTTCATGGTAAGATAATCAGATCATGTGAGGTACAGATGATTCTGTTCTTTTAAAGAATTTCATTTTGAAAGTGAATGAAACTGTAATTGTGATATTTTGTCAATGATTGCAGGGAAGGGATCTAAACAAGTGCAGGGTAGCAGAATCCGCCTCCCGAAAACATGCTGCATTGGCATAAGGATTATTTTGAGCTGAAGACAATTGAGAAAAAGCACATAGAAAAAAAGTCCTCTTCTCTCCCCCATATTCTTGAAAGCAGAACACACATTTGTAAGAGTGACCTATGTTCTCTACCAGAAAGGGCAGACAACTCTAGACCCTAAGCCTGAGATGCCATCAGAGGAATCTACAGAACAAACTATTAACTAGCCCTTATCTCCTATCATTTCTCTTATGTAGTTATCTTCCCACAGTTTGCCTTCTTATAAAACTCAAAGTCCTTTTTCTTTCTCTTGTAATCTCTTTAAAAGATGTATTATTATTCTGTTAAGATTGTATATAAGCCCAACTTCTAACCACCCCTTTGAGTTACTCATCTGTGGGTGTTCCCATGTGTAATGGTGTTAATGAACTTCTTTTTGTCAATATGTCTTTTGTTAGTTTAATTTACAGAGCACTAGCTGGAGACTGAACA